>NW_024962270.1:3865935-4142349 GCF_019238085.1 Lagopus leucura
AGAAAAAGGAAGAAAAAGGAAGAAAAAGGAAGAAAAAGGAAGAAAAAAAGAACAAAAAAAAAAAGACCTTGCTGTTAAACACTGTTTACAGATCTTTGTAGTTGGGGTAATAAGATACAGTATGTGGATTATTTAACAAAAATTACTTAAACATCTTTTGCATTTAGTCAATACCAGTATTCTTTTGTGATCGTTGCCAATTTGGATGATAAACTCTCAAAAATATATCAATGTAATTGTAAATAAAACAATTCACTAAATTCTTTGGCATCAGAAGAATCATAGAGCTGCTCTTGTTCCACTGTGACGAGTACGAGAGTCTTCCAAACCCACTTGTCTGTTATCTGTAATGTAAAGACAGAAAAAACAAATCACTGATTTGAAAAATGGATAGTGCAACATCAAGAGGTTTTCCAAACAGCCCTGAAAAACATTTCAAATGATATGTAAATAAGTAACCAAGAGATCGGATCAGGAAAGTTTCACACTACAGCTGCCAGACTGAGTTCAAGAGTTCTACAATCAGCAGTAAATTACTTTCTTGATCAGAGAAATCAGGTGATAAAAGCATTAAGAGAATCTTGAAACACTGTCCCCTTGGAAACAGCACACAATTAACAAAATTCTGGGTTAATGCCTCATATTGTAAACGACCTACGTGCAGAAATCTCTGGAAAAACATATATCAAGACCCTAAGACTGTACTAACCAACATGGTAGTGGAAAGCCTATTATAAGATGCTGGAAGTACCAAAGTGCTAGACTACTTGCTATGATTTAGTACCAAGTTGAAAATAGAACAGTCAAATCAGCCATTTCCTAAGCATTTCCTGATTGTACAATGTGAACTTTTAGTATGAAATATTACACAGTAATTATTGCAATGAATAATATGTCTTTCATGGGAAAAAATGACAATCATAAACTACCAACCACAACTAAGTGCCCTTGCTTAACTTTCTGGAGGTCTTGATCTTTTTCAAATGAGGTCTTGCTGCATAATTTCATTTTATTTTTTGGTTACTGTTTATTTTTATTATAGCCTCTTGTATTCTCTTGTTTTACATCCATGTTCCTGTTCTTTGTTTGCATCAGTACCAGACCGTCATTGACACAGGATCAGGGCATCCCAGTACATGCCCTGTCTAATGGGTAAAATATATTCTTTGAAAAAGATTCACTATATTATAACCTAACCAAGACAGAAACGGCCTAAAAACATTAAATGAAGTTCTGGGGTAGTCAGGGATCAGTGAACTATTTCCGGACCACAACAGAGGATGCTTGTGAAGACTGCAAGTGCTCTGCAAAATCAGCCTTCCTTTTCCCTATTCAATAGAAGTATCTCCAATGCTATAGGGAATTAAGGCTCCTTTAGCAAGATATTTTGTTCTTTTTATAGTTCTGCCTTGCCTCCTTTTCCTAATGAATTTATCCATGCATAAAGTATTCAAATTACCCTAAGTCAATCTGTTTTGCATGGGAATAAATCTCTACACTGGTTGCAGTCACTAGGCACTGGAAATTATGAGCACAGAAATGCTGTCTAAAACCCAAGATGGAGAGCTAACAATTCACATGTGCTGCTGCTCATCTTTAACAGCGAAGAGTAAAGAGTCCAGTGATAACTACCCTCAGTGGCTGATTTAACTGTTCTGGGAATAATTAATATCTACAAAATATAAAATATTTGAAAAGGTGTTGAGCATCACTGAACCTGTAATATGAATCTAGTAATATAAGATAGCAAGACCATAATAAGCTTAGTGTATAAATGTCTGCCATGCAATGAAAAATACAAATTTTTAGGCAATGTATTTCAAGTCGATGTCATTCAGCGACTTCAACCTTCAGACCTTCTCACTTACATTCTGTATGTGTAACACACTACTATTAAAATCAATTAGTAACACATTGGTTAGCAACAGGAAAATATTTTTCCAAAAAAATTTGCTCTACAAATATGTTTTCCTTTCCTTAATGCTTTTGCATTAGTTCTGTTATTAAAAGAGGAGTCTCAATAGCTGCAACAGATTTATTAACTCAGTGGCTTTTTATCAGCATGAAACTCAGTTACATTAGGAGAAAAATAAATGAGATTTTGCAGAAGTGCAATATCAAGATTAAATGATTTTTCCGTTGTGCTTTCTGCTTACTTACTTTGCCAGGTAGCACATTTGTGCTCTAATTATAAACCTAACTTTTTATGAACAATCAATGACAGTAATAATATAGGCAGTGTACGATCGAACTGCCCAGTCATAAGACTGTGTTATCTGATAATAGAGAAAGGCATACTGTACAAAACTATATTTTAAAGATACTCAATTAGAATCTGTATTAATAGGTAACAACCACAAAAAATGTTTTTTACATGCCTTATATTAAGATTAGGGTACTATAGTAAACACAATAAATAAGTGTACTGTAAACCACTGTAACTTGAGCTTGGAAAATCATTTGATTAGTTCATTAGGATTTTTTTTTTTTCCAGTCAGAGTATTAAAACTATGTTATTAAAAGCTACCAACTCAAACACATGATTGCATTCAAAATGTTATTTTTCTGCAGACCTTCCGAAAATGCTTATCAGAATAGTATTCAAGTTACTACCATACATAACTTAGATTGTCACCCTTAGATTAGGGATAAAATAAAAAAAATGCCAACAATCAAACATGACTGGTACAGATAACTACTGTTTATTTATTTTGAAAAAACATTTTGAGCAGTTAGCTAAATGGAAAAGGTGAAGTATCTAAAACTTGTAGGAAAACTGGCTAAAAAAAACCGAGGCTTTTGAGAGAAGAGTGCTACCAAAACTGTTTTGTCTTCTTCAAATGCAATGGTCAAAGGACCCTCAAACCTGAACAACACACAAAAAATGTCTTAGTTAATCACATAAATAAATCCCACAGTAGTGGTAAAATGGTGAATTCAAAAGGTGGGTAGCATAGGTCTCTGGGTGCTCAGCTAGCAATTACTGCGCTGGTGCTCATGTTGGAGGATACAAGCCTCAGTAAGGGAAACTCTGAAATGCTAACTTATTCAGAAGTCCACTCTACTAATTTGCACGCTCAGTTGCTACTTTTTTTTTTTTTTTTAATACCTATCACAAGGTGAAAAAAATCATCATATTCGATGATAAAAAAAAATGCTTAATGTTAAAATGGGTACCTGCTCATGTTGACTTCAGAAAGATCATACAAGGAAAGAACCCAACAATGATTAAAATACTTAAAGTTTCATTTTTTAAAGAATTTTGACTTTGTAAAGGATGTAGAAATGCATCCTGTAAGGGAATCTGAAAGGCCTTTCTACCTTTGGGAATCAATGAAAGCATTTGCATCAAATATTTATTCATTCATGTAAAATTTTGTTCACTGGGAAATCCTATTGAAACACATCTTGTTTTCATGAGCAGCCCAAGGGAAAACACTCATGCAGTTCCTGGTAGTTCAGCAAGCACCACAAACAATATAACATCAAAATCAATCAGAAGATCAAGGAAGTTTCACATAAGAAGAGAACAACTACACTATGCTAAAAAGGAGTAGGCAAGCCACTTCTGTTTTAAATGTGAACTATCACAACACGTGACAATTTCAGGGAACAAACAAAGCATCTGTGATATTGATGACATCAGCATTCCTCCTTTAGAAGATGGAAGTTAAAGAAACATACAGTCATCTCTTTGATCTGAGTAAGATAGCTAAATATTTGCTATATCATGTCAAAGATTAACATCTGGATAAATTAGAATCAATTTGTACCACTTTATCCTGGCTAGCCTGTAGTTTTCTCTTTCAGCCATCTATTCACAGGGAAATTTAGAGCCAAACTACAATGCAATTTGATGTAACAGCATATTATCAGTTGCTCTGAAAAGAAACTTATGACAAGAACTTGATTGTTTTTCTTATTCACTGCATTCGTCTTTGTCATTTTAGCTTATCAAAAGTGAAAGGTACATGGTTTTAGAAACAGCAATTGACAACAAATGACAGAAGCAGAATTTGTAAAAAATCTTGCGAGCACCTCTGTACCAGCTATAACTATGTTCTCTACATTGTCTAGCCTGTATCAATGACATAATTACAGAATATAAACTAAGGAATAAAATAGTCATGGAAATTAAGAGCTTCAAAACTGCTTTCAGCGTCTGGAACAAAATCTTTTTGAGAAACAGCATCTCGAGAGAAAATAGCTCTCATAACCTCAAGTCTGTTAAGATACTGCCCATCTCTGTGGCATTTAATTTCAAACTTTCAAGATGTGTCTCTCATATTAAAAAAATAAACAGACAAACAAAAAAGCCCCACTCAGTGAGGTAAAGATCAACAATGGGAGAAATGAAACCAAAACAGCACATCAAAAAGCACTCTAAAATAACAGTGTCCAAAAGATCTTTCTTGCAAGCGATTAAACAAGAAAATACAAGTTTTAAAACTGAGTTAAGGGAGCAATTTTTTTTTTTATTTATTATTACTATTATTTAGTATTTTGGACACTTATTTTAACCAGAACAGGTACACACTGTACGAAACTGTGTGCAAAAACAAATACCAGCAGTCCTAAACAGCACTTCTTTACATTCTGTATTACAGATAAAATGCTTTAAAATTGAATAACATAAGAAATGTAAATGTTAAACGTGTGAAGACATCTCACAGCTCAGCATAATCCAGCTGTAAGCACAATCAACATGGTATGGGAACAGAAAAATAACACTTCTGCAACAGAAGTCTGTGATGCTGACCTTTTGTATCACAATTCTGTCAAACTTATCCTACTTATAGCTGAAAAAAATCTAGTACATTTAACATTTTTTCTGTAAATGCATCTGTAATTTTTATTTTCAATGTTTAAAATAAGATTTACTACAGCTTAGCTCGGACTTCACAAAAAAAAAAAAAAAAGCTTAAGCCCAATAAGCTGAAATTCCTTAAACCTTTAAATGATCTATTTAATATTTCAATTTAACTTTGCTTCCTTTGTTAGTAGTACCACTTGGGATATGCACTGAAAGTTCTTCTACAAGAGTTGAGATGGAAAAGCCTCAGTTTGAGACAACATATGCCTGCCTCAGGGGTTACAAGACAAATCAATCTATTTTTCTCCTTCCCTCCAAGGGTAATTGGCTTTTAAAATTACAGAGGAAAAAAAGGCCTTCATGTCAGTACAGTGCAGGCACACATACAGCCATTTTCCATTTCTTTTCCTGATTTAATTCTCAAGTGAGAACTAAGGAAAGGTGGGAAAACAAAGAAAGAGAGGAATGACTGCATCAGGTTGAATATGACCAGTAATAATCAGAACTGTGACCAGCATCTGAGTCTGGAATTTACTGAAACCTACTAAGAATAGCTGTCATTTTCCTTTTCCTAGTCAGTATTTTTAACTTCTCATTTGTGATGAAATTTCCTTCAATTTCTGTGGCATCCTGCACCACTGGTGTTCACAGATATTTTGTCACAGAATTCAGCATAAATCACAAAGTTACAATTATTGCTTCACTGCTATCGTAATCTCACTAAGTAATACTGACTTTTAGTCCACCTTTCTGAAATTGCCTCTTACAAGTAGCAGTCACAGCTGCTTACGACCCTCAGGCTGCACTACACACGATCACACACGCACACACAGTTTCACACTCAGAATTCAGTTAAATCTACTGCTCCTCATCCCTCTAACTTGACTAATATTAATTGATTCAAAGCAGTGGAACTCATAAGATAGTCCTCAGATTTTTCTGATTGCTATTAGATGTAATTTATAATGCATTACTCGTGAGAATTTCTTACTTGAGGTATGATATGCGGAAATATTTTTCAGTGCACAACGATGAGCAGTCAGAGCTGACTATAACTGATACATGAAAACAACAAACTGCTGAAAAATTCAAAATAATGTAGTCTTTTGAAAACTACTAAGATCCCCCCTTCAAGCACAGCACTGAAACTGTACCACTAAACCTTTAATGTGAACTTGCTCACAGGGACT
Organism: Lagopus leucura; assembly: GCF_019238085.1. NCBI lineage: Eukaryota > Metazoa > Chordata > Aves > Galliformes > Phasianidae > Lagopus > Lagopus leucura. The sequence continues at coordinate 3,871,939 of NW_024962270.1, forward strand.
GTATATACAGGTGTAAAGCAATTATTGGATTTGATATCTGAATGAACTCAGGTTCCCATTAGAGCCTGAATGCTTCAGTGACCCTATTATTTTCCTTCCATTGCTCTCAGACCTGATCAACTTAATTATTCTGACTAGTGAAACATTTAGGACATGAATATATGATTTGTTTTAAACCAAATGAGACAACGCAAAGTACTACATAAAGTAATATATAAAATCCCACAGGACAAACGTGATGTGTCAAATCCTGGAAGAAGGTCAAGTCCAAGCAGTAGTAACAAAGAAACAGTAAAGGAGATGCACTGCAATAAAATTAAATTTATTCACATATCCTTCCGTGTCACGTACAGTAAAGTGAGTTTTGCTTATGAATTAGAAAGGTAACATATTTCAGAGAGTAAACAACTTAGGTCTCCTTTAGTAAGCAAGAAACTTCAGCTCCCAAATACAGAATGCATCTCTTTCATGAGTACACACAGACTTTCAGCAGTTGTTCACAAGTAAAAATAGAGTCTCTTATAAAAAATGTTTTATGTCAGAAATGACACATTTGTTGATACAAAGACATTTCCCTATTTCAGCTGTACCTGCTATTTTACTGCTAAAAAGAGTGACAGCACAAACGTGTACACACATTTTGAACAGACTGATATGATGCTGGTAAACCATATTTAAATCATTTAAAAAATAAATATTTTAATAATTTTAAATAGCTTCCAAAATTTGATATCCCCAGCTCCCCTATTCACACTACTGTTCTCACAATTTGTATTTGCTTCGAAATTGACCATAACATTACAAACGGGACAGAGAAATACAGTAATAGGTTCTGAACTTTAAGTATACGAGCAGACAAAGTTAGCATCTTTTCATCTGAATGCATTTGTCCTTAAAAAGAATCAAACTGACATCGAAGTGGTCCCCTCGTCCCTTGCCTCCTTTCGCTAATGATATGTAATGGATGCTGAGCCTGCAATAAACGTGTCCACGTCCAGCTAGATCGCCATCATTTTAGAATCTAATCTGGTACTTTTAAGAAAGAAGAAAGTCATGAGAGACCAACACCAGCTTGTGCTGAAGGCATTTCTTGACATCAGCCTTCACTTTGCACTTCAAATGTAAGTATACGATTTGACAAAACGTACAGAGTCATGAGAGAAGGCTCTTCACCTCTTCTCCAAAATTGCCTGATAGAAGTCAATATCTATTCCTTTACAAAGTTACAATCAAAAACTGCCAGATGAAAGTCAAAAGGGGAAGCTTTCCAACTATTCCTTACAATTATTTATTAAAGGGCTGCTTACGAACACATTTGTCTCAGTAGGATCATCACTCCCACCCTCACTTCTCAATTTTATCAGTTAGCAGCTTAAATACTGAAAGTTACATCTCCCATGCACAAATACTTTATTCTTTGCATAGAATATGAAAGCAATGAACTCAAACCTCTCTTTTCTGCAAAGGGATTTCAGAACGAGAGTAACACTCCAATAACACTTTAGTCTCTCCTGCTCTTGCACACAAAATGTCACCAATTTTTCCCCTGTACCCACACAATTGACAGCCCTTGTCAAAAGCAAACAATTTGTTTTATATCCTGCAAAAGACTGCCTCTTTTATTTTTTATGCATCAGAAACAAATTCTCTTTATAAAAACATAACTCTGCAATAACTTGTAGTCTACATGTAAAATGAAATACTTTAAATAATACAATAAAGGCAGACCATCCATAATTATTTTTTGATTAAATAAAATATCAACATTTTTTATTCATGGATAGGTTAACATTTACAATTCAGCATTTTGCAATATTTAAACAGAACTGAATATGCTATGAGAAAACTTAAAACGACATCACTCCTGTATGACCGGCTGGCACAGGCTGCAGTCATCCGTTCCCATCTGTACCTTCATCATACAACATTAAAGGGCTCCTGTACTAAAAAAAATGGCTCTTGCTTGAACCTGGCAAGAATATTTCATCACCTCTTACCTGCTTAGACATAACAATAGAGATTTACTTAACATGCGACTTTTACTATAAATTATTTGCAACAAAGACATATGCCAATCATGTGAATCAAATTTTTATTGCTTATTAAAGTAATTCATAAAAATGTTATTTTTATAGTTTTACACTATCAGAAAAATAAATCCATAATCTGGATCTGCTTTGCAAACGAAACTAAACAAAAATGCACATGATACAAAACATACTTGCAAAATCTGCCAATTTATATCAATATAGTTCCTCTTATAGGTCCTCCAAGGACCTCAAAGAATGTGCAGTGAAGGTAGCACACCATTACAGCACATGCACATGTAATTCAGACAGTTCCTAAAACTGGCGACTATTTTATGACAGCCTTAATAGTCCATTTACAAACAATACAGGGAAAACAATGCTTAAGTGTACCATCACTGCATATTCGGAAGCACGTTTAACATTTAGGGCTTTTTAAGACCCTATAACCAAATACTACTTCACAATGGGTCTGACTAAATTGATAAACGTTTTAAAAAATGCAATTGTATACATTTGGACATAGCTTCTCTAGAAGTAAAACACATATAGACACAATAACTTCTTCTCTGAGGTCAAGCTACTCTAAAGATCCAAGATGAGAAAATATATACCCTTTTTTATTAAACAATGAGCTGCAATAATGCTGATAACCTGTATTATACATTATGAAAAAGCCCCTAAAAATTTTTATCTGTGCTAAAAGCAAGACCAGATGTGGCTTGACAGACACCAAATAACACATTCCTATTTATAACAAGATATGCATGAAGTTCTCAATGCAAGTTCCAAAACTTTCAAATAAATATTTTGCTTTATTTTAAAGAACAAATGAACTATGCAAAGCTAAAAAGAAGTTAAGCTATTTCTATTGACTGAGCTTAGAAACCTTCCTCATCCTGCTACTTCTACTGAAGATACTCTCCAGGCCACCAATTAACAGACAATACTTGATTAAAACCCACAAGTGTTGCACTCTCTGGACAAAAGAAGAAATGGAAAATTAATTGGCATCTTTCAATATCTCAACACCAACCAGAGCTGCAGACTTCAGAAAGTATGAACTTTCATAAAATTAATTACCACTAAGAAAAGGAGCTCTGGAGAAAGCAACGCCAAGGTTAACATCATTTTTGTCATGCAGTGATAAAATCTTAATGTTCCCTACACTTTTTTTTAATATTCTGTTAAATGATTGTATGCTGCCTTCTAAGCACTTTCAGTTGAAATTAACTTACACTAAAACTCAAAGTTAGGTGAGAGATGTACGACTTAAATGAAAATATTTCCATGTATTTTTAATTATTGATTTAGAAATACCTATATCTAAATGCTAATGCTGACATTCATAATATGAATAAAAACACTTCTATGTAAATGAATGCTACTATAATAAAATGGTAGTAACATGCTGACTACATGAGAAAATTATTCTTTCCTTCCTCAATCCAGCCATGACCTTCTCCTGAGTAGCACACATCCAAAGAGTTTCAGGAACAAAAGCCATTATATAAGCCTTATATAAACATTCCACTTGTCTTCTTTTTCTTTATCTGTCAGTTATCTACCTACCTAACCTCAATTAATATAGTAACAAATATCCTAGATCACTTCAGTTACTGCCTTTTGCCCTTTTCCGATTCTCACATTCTCTCCTGAAGCATGAAAGATCATCACATCAAAGTACCTGAAAGGTTGCCTTACGATACTGAATAAATATTAAATGCCTTTTAACTGTACACACCGTTTCCACTCTGTTTACAAGACTCCTTTTCTCTCAGCTGCTCCTTCTAATAAATACCTGCTCTGTAGTTCCTTATCAACATTTTGCATTTGTAAGCCTCTTTTGTGAAACTTCAAACTTATAACAGTTCCCTGCATATGGAATAGCACAACCACCCTACTTCTTGAGAATTTTATCTAGATAAAATGAGAGATTACAAGATCTTTTCTGTAACACGTGCATACAACATAGAAAACCTGCATCAAATCAGTAGATACTAATTTACCGTGTGACCAGCAGAAAAGGAGCTTCAAAACCATAGTTCATTGTAAGGCATAAGCTTCTTCAAAACGTTCTACAGCAAAATTTAGTGGACTATCCAAAGCTTTTATAAAAATGGAAAAATAATTCAACGTTAAGCTCAAGACACCTCACATGGACTGCTCACCCACACCCACCCATCTGCTGACTTGTGCCACGCAGACTGGCTTCAATGCAGCTTTACTGTCCCGTCTTGCTAACTGAGGGACTGTGGGTATTTTTGTTTGAAAAATACACTTTACCAGCTTCACTTAGCAATGAAAACTGTTGCTCTACACTTTTAAGTCTCATTTGGTTACTGCATTGTTTCTGAAAGTTAAATTACTTTCTATCAATTGCTGACAATCCTCTTGTGTTCTCTAACCTCTTTGTCAGTTATTAATTTCCTTAATACATTATCTACTAGCTATTCTTCCCTGACGTACTAAACTTAAGTATGATCAAATTCTCTTTTATATAACCCTTTGATACAACATTGCAATTCTGCACTGATAACTGAAAAAGAGTTGCATACAAAAGTATGAACAGGGGAACTAAGAACTACCAAGCAGACTCAAGAACAGCAAATAACTGCACTTTTTTCACTCACACAAATCAGAAAAATTAAATTCTAATTAGCAGACAACCATGTATTTCACCTTTTTGTTTAGCTAGTGAACAGCCACAAGATGCTCTAGTCATTTATTTATGCTCCCATCATCACAAATTTGAAGCACGATATGCAATGAAGAGCTGGTAAAATATGTTCTCCCTCCTGATTACATTATGGGAGAAAATGATTCTCCATGACTACTTTCTTAGTTTCAGCTGTGATGAGAAGAAAAGGAAAAAAGTATCTTACATGCATTTCCTTACTTTATTAGTAGGAATGACAAGGTAAGCCTCATTTTGCCTATTGTTTACCTCCATTCTTAGCCCTTTTCATTACAGAACATAAAACATAATTATTACATATACTTTTCGAATTTTTCTGGAGTCTTCCATCAACAAAATCTTCATATCAAATTCACTCTACTTGGTTTTGTTTTCATTTTGCAGATAAATTATATTCATTTTTACTTTTCTTTAATCTTTTCTGCATTTTCAGAATGTATCAATGCAGCCATATTTGCAAAAATTTTGACTGGGATGCACCAATAGGTCCACAGGAAACTACACCACTCTGGTATCATTAAAAAGGAAGGCAGTCACACTCAGCCTTTTTATCCACCATAACACAGCTAGACTTAAGAAATATCCCTCTTATTCAGATAATGAACCTTATGTGAATATAAAACTTGAAATATTATATCCATATTCACATTGACTGGATGGGAAGTAGGAATGACACCTTACACAAAGATGCAAAAGGAGATTTTGGAGAAAAAAAATTCTGCTATTCAAGTTTACCCAGACTGAAAATGCAGAAAAGATTGATAGGGCAAGGTTAGCTTGACTGTGTGCAGAGTAGCAGAAGAGGGTCAGAACAGGTTACTGCTGAACAGTACAGAAAAACAAGCAAGTCATTCAGGGACAAATCTTGGCCTTAAGCATATCCTGAATGCAAAGGACTTGATTTGTTAATAAAGACAAAAATTGCCTGATAATCCTCCTTTTCATGGAAGAGATTTTGGTATCCTGTGTGCTGCAAGATGTCTTCTAGCCTTGAAAATAATTATTTCCTGTTATAAACCAAAACTTTGCTTTTCAGGTGTACCCCTTCCCCCCAAGTCCTTTTGGAACTCTACAATACAACTCCAGATCAAGTTTTACCACACAAACAAGGAAATTAATTCAGGTGAAAGAAAAGAAAGACAGGAGCCTCTGCTTGGGGTAGAAGAGAGGAGGAACTTGGCTGCCAGATAAAATGATTAGGAAAATACATCCTTGGTGCCACAAAAATAAGACTAATCTATCAGATACTTTTTGCCCAAAGCTGGCAATGTCCCCTAGAATTATATTCTGTTGTCTGTAAACAGTTTTAACTACGAGCGCCTTCAATTTCATGAGGGAATTTTTTTTATTTTTTTTTTAAACACTTGAACTAGTTTCATCTTTACAAATAAGAAAGTCAGTGTGTTCACATGAACTTGAGATTCATGATGTACTGTCTTCTAACTATCACTCACTTTTTCCTTCATTGATTTTCCTGATAACTGGAAAGCCAAGGAATCCTCCTTGCTTTTAAAGCCAAAGCAATGAAAATCATGAACCATCATCCAAGCAGCAGAGTGCTGGAGATTGCAGAGCACACAGTGCAAAGCCCGCTTCATTGAACTGAACTTTTAGTCAAAGGACATTTTAGTCAAAGGACATGTTACTTTTTTTTTTTTTTTTTTTTTTTTTTTTAAATTCTTTTGAACTAGACTTTTTTAGATAGCACTTTCTAAAAGACAGAACTGAGACGTATCTTTTCTGGATGCTGATAATTCCTATTGATAGTCACTTTTCTTGCATATTCTAAGTATTAATGACAGTGATGTCATCTTAAAAACTTCAAATTTCATTTGTCCTTTAAACTATGCTATCAGCTGCATATGATGAATCAAAAAATGAATTTTCAAACTTTCCTACATAGTATTTCAAGAGAAAATAACAAGGAAAACAACAGTAAATAAAAAAATGACTGCATTTAAGCACAACAACTTGACCTGCAAGTTCAATGGACATCCTGTAACAGCACCCATGTGGTACTGTGGCTTAACATCCTTACGTGAGCAAAGCTACACCAGAAATACACTATCTTTATTCAACTGGAAAAAGGATTGATACGATATAAAGTCCGCTTAAGTACACTTTATTTAGAAGCTTAGTCCAAAGACACACCAAGTAACAGAGATAAATTTAAAAGTAATGAAGAGATAAAGAAAAAAGTGTGATATGCAGGGCTACAGATCCTTCTTATGAAGACGCTCTCCAAAAGCTCAATTCCTCTCTAAATTAATAAAGTAGAAACGAGCATGGTCTTTACATCATGACTCCAGTATGTGGTATTATGTATGCAGTCATGACAACAAAAATTTACAGGAACAAAAACACTGGTAGGAAGTAATAATACTATTTCCACTGTAGGATACAATTAAGGGCAACAGTATAAAGGCATTTCAACTCCCTCAACCCCCAGAGCTGATTAATGTCTAGTAGAATTATTACCTACACATCTAAGTGGCACTGAAAATCTCAGTATCTTTAAAAATTCAAGGTCAAACAGTCAGCAGTTAAGCAAACCACTTAACCTCTGATTTTCTGGGTCTAATCCTGGTAGTTTAGCCAGCAGCCAAGCTCTTTCCTTCCTTCTTTCTGAAAAATAGCTTTATCATCAAGTCTGACTCTATGCAATTAAAAGCAAACAACTCACTCCCTATAACTGACAAGTGAGATAACTAACTACTAATTTGTATCCTACAAAATGTATATTTAAATCAATAATACTGATATTGGCCATATCCAAATAAAACACTGTAACAATTGATTCCTGTATCTCCATGCCTCCTGCCTTTGTAAAATTTACTTTCTGTAAAAAATCACACTTGGATTCACATCATGCAGTTGCAGTATTTCTCCCTTATGAAACTCTGCGTTCATTTTGTCAGGATGCCTTCTCTTGCCTTTTCTGTCAGATGACCTATGAGACAGCCATTCACACAAACTACAAAAAGGCTCAGGGAGTAGAGCTTGTTTAGCTAAAGGGGGGGGGATCTAACTGCAACCTGTGACTGCAAAGTGAGGTCTTACTTTTGTGAGGCAAAAACACAGTTAAATTCTTCTTGGTCATGTAGAGGGTATAACAAGGGGTAATAGTCAACAACTGCAGCTTAAGTGTAGGGGAAAAAAAATCTTCATTACAAATGTAGTGCAACAGTAGAATGAAGTAATCAGGCAGTCATACAAGATTTGAGGACCTGGCTTGACAGCACAGCTGGCTTCATCTAGTAGGTGACATTTACGCTTCATAAGCTGGAGGTTGTCTTATATGATTTCTAGAAGTCCCTTCTAAATATGTCATCAATTCTTACTTCTTAGCAAGCACATATAAAGGATTCAGAAATAATAAATATTAACACTAGTTATTTGGGGCTCACCATTAGTATTTATATCCATACTCTCAGTAGCTCTAAATATCAAGGCTATGATTTCAGTGCTATTTTTCAAATGCGAAAGTTCTCATTCTTGTGGGTTGGTTTTTTTTTTTTTTGTATTTTTCCCCCTTTGCCAATTTATCATTTCTAATTTATTCAAAGCTTAAGCCAGAATTTTTCAGTGAGACTTCTTCGTAAGTAATTATATATAATGAAAATAAATTAACATCTATTATTTATCTTAGTTTCTAAAATAGTTCTTATGTGCCCATAGGCTAAAGAGAAAGTAAACAAAATTCACAGATATGCTCTGATCCTTCTATTTGGTGTATCCAGCAGAGAATAAGTCAGGTCGCTTCTGGTCTGTGCATATGGGTTTCCTTGCAAAACTGCCTGGAGGAGCACCATGATGTAGATGCAGTGTGCACATGTGGATCAAGAATCTCAAATACACCATTAAACATCTGCCCATGCTACAGACACAGCCAAGGGGACTTCAGTCAGCACTGCGATGGGGGAAAAAAGCCTTCCGTATTATGTATAAGTAAATAAATAAAAAGCTCTCAAAACTTTTTCCCATCACCTCTGCTAAAAGCACAGAGAGGAAGCTATGCAAGGACAACAACGGAAGGCAAAAAGAAGGGGAAAATGGAGACAAGTTAGCTGTCCTTTCTTAATTTGATGATTCTGTCTAGAACATGTTTCTAATATGTTCCCAATGAAGTGACATTTTATTGGAAGGAAATATCAGGCTATTAAGCATTTGCTTTAGCTTCACCTTTCCTTTAAAATAAAATTGATCAATTCATCCAGAAACTCACTCTTACAAAGTTCAATTTCTGAAGATAGCTTTACATGCAATCTGTGCATACAGCTACTGTGATCTTTATTAGAAATTGACTGAGAAGGTGTTCATAAGGGGAACATCCAAGCAGCGATCCCAAACCATGTACATTTTAACCCAGCTGAGAGGAAAAAAATACAAAAACAAATATTAAAATGCAAAGAAGGATTTATGAACTGAATTTATTTTTTTTATCTACCAGTCAGACTGAGTTGAAACATGAATAACCAATTCAACACTGAAATGGTATTCAAATATTTGACTCCAATCCCCTACTGCTTCTAAATTCACTCTGAAGTCAAGATTATTAATTCCTCCTGACAGAAAATCAAGATTTAATGATCATCTAATAGCCCTTAGGAATTACTAAGTAAACTTAGATGATAATTCAAACAAAATAAAATGATTTTATAAATAAAGAAAAATATAATGCAGAATGCTTATTTATGCATTTTCTTTGCAGCAGTAACCATTTTTTTAGAAAATTAAGAGCGAAGGAATGTTTGCTAAGCACAGTTAATGTGTAAAGTGAAAAGGGGACCTTTATTTCCTGTGGACATTTTTACACTCTGCTTAGATGAAACAGAGGAACAGCATACCTTGAAAAGTGCCCATAGTAAGAAAATATATGCAAGAATTTTAACTCCATGATTTTGCAGCAATAACAGTGCTTACTTAAGGACAGCATCAATTTTAAGATCAAGCTGTCAACTCACTGAGCCACATTGTTTAAATAACGTGCTTTGCAAAATTCTATAGAGAAACTGACTTCAACTTACTAAAACTGATATGCTATGACTTTTAGGTAATTTTTTAAGCTTTCAGATCATGACTGCAGGGAAGTAACATTAAAACTAAAAGCAGTGGAAAAATGGAGAGACAAATTTATAGCCTGTGCATCAATTTCTTCTGCCTCAGAGTTTTCTTTGTTGGCAGAAACACTTTACAGCTTTTTGCTCTTCTCCATCAATCACCTCTCTGCTCATACACACATCATCCTGAGATGTCCAGAACCAACAAAGCAGGAATTCCACATTTCAAAAGTCATTAATATTTTATGAAAAACATAAAATTATGAAATCTATTATTTCTAGAATGTCTGTGACTAACCTGCAGTCTACTCTATTGACAGCACTGCATATGTAAGAAAACACATGCAAAAATAGGGGTGTCTGTACCTACGTACACACAAGCACACCTTCACACCTCTAATATTTTTGTTCTGCCAGACATCATCTAATTGATTTTAAAAAGTTGATGTTACATATAAATCAATATTAAATGATGCTGAAGTGTCTTTTTTTCTCCTTCAGACTGTACGCATACACTTTGTTTCTAATGGCAAATTATATTTGACATTTAATTTAAAAGCAGGTTACCCTAGACCTCTACTACAACAACACTGGTAAAGGAGTGAAACTTTCCATGGAATAAAACCAATTTTTTTTTTTTTTTTTTTTTCATTTTAAGATAATTTTAGTCATAAGTAATTGAAAACAATTTAGAATTCATTACTTTTGGTGGTTAATTACAGAACAGTTCCAAAAGATGATCTAATAAAAAGTAGTAATTTTCTCTGCAACATGGTAACAGAATAAATAACATATAATGCAGAACTTGCATTACATTAGAAATATTAAATGTATACCAACATGCAATCCAGTCTTGTTGCCTCAGCATTATACCTACCAGCACATTCTAGCTATTTATTACAAAAACAGAATTACATGGCCAAACGCACGGAACTTGGAAAAAGCTATTCTTAATATCGTGCACCTTCCCCTTAATTGGTCACAAATGCAAAATGATTTTATCCAATTATGACTATGCAATTAGTCCAGAAGTCTTCTTAAGCAGAAATTAATACACTTCCTAACTGCATTGCTTAAGAATGCAGCTGAGCCAAAGCTTCACCTGTATTCTGTATTTTCCATCTCTTTTTCTTCACTAGGAAAAAGAAAGGCGTATATTTAACCAAAGTATAATATCTGTTCAGAAAGATCATGAAAATTCTTTTGCAGTCATTGGGTCCAATCCACCTCCAGCTATTTTGCTGCAAAAGAATCCATGACTTCAGTCCCCTTTCACAAAGGGCATAGAAGATAAATGAACTCTTTGTCCATGTTCCTGAAAACCAGAAGTGCGAATTAACCTAAAAATTTCTTCATCAGTCCCCAAAGCCTGCATCCTGTCTCTCCACAGCTTCACAGATAGGAAGGTTATCAGTAGGTACACAGTTGATACAATTAAAGCCTTGGGAACGTTTGTTTTGTCTGAAGATCTTTAGAATAATTTAAGTAGATTTACCTTAGCTGAGTGGGAAGAACTGTCAAATACAGGCCATGTAAGAAATTTGCTATTCTGAAGCATACAACTAATTTTCAATTGCCAGCATTGCACCTGAAGTTAAATGTTCTATTTTGATAACATGTTTTACTTTAGCCTATCATATGGAGTTTCCTAATAATTTTAATTCTGTAGGGCACAGAAAATTTTTAACTCAGGATATCATCTTCTCAAGGACATATGTCCCTGCATAAAGATTGGAGTCTCTGTGTATACTCTAAAGAATTGTTTCATGATATATCGTACCTGACAGTACTTAGCAAGAACGTCACGTATCACAAATATTGGTGAATAAAGCACAGTGCAAAGACTGCGAATGTCAGTATAATATTTGAGGTATCACAACAGTAACACACAGGATCTGAAACATTTGCAGAGACACTGTCATGATACCACGCCTACTGTAGAGCAGTGCTTTCAAGATAAGTTTATTAGGATGTCTTTAAATACTTAGTTTTATAAACCATAAATACCACATTGCTGTCTATTTTCATTTGTACATCATCTACTGAAGAGATGGAAAATTCAATATGCCCGTGGGTTTTGTAATGTTAAGTCACCTTGACTGTACTACTACGTCCCTGCTTAAAGCTGGAAGCAGCCGCTGTTTGACATAACAGCAAAAACACCAAAATTGTCTCTCACACTCATTTCCACCTCTTTTCCCCTGAAAGCCCCAAACACTCACTGTTGTTCATACTTAATATTCATTTTTTTGTTCATAATATTTCTTTAAGATGACTCTGTGAGGAATTGGAAGACTTCAGACCACATAAGATTTTGCATGAAAACGTTAACTAATGTATTTCAGCTTACTAATTTTCAGGTTATACTTCTAAAATCAACATTACCTTAAAAACAAATTTCTGCCCTTTATGTAATATGTATTAGATAGGAATAAAATGATACATACCATGAAACCACTACTAATTGTACTTGCCTCTATGGAAACCACTTCCAAACTGAAGTTTGAAACTTCCAAACTGAAGTCTGCTGTTTTAAAATTAAGATGCAAATATTTTCATCCTCAGCAAAGAAGCTTCCCACTCTCATGGTTGAAAACATTATTCAGATAAAAATAAATTGCAACATTTTCAGATTATAAAATAATTACAATTTATCCTTTTCTGCCAATGCATGAGAATCAGGTAAATGAGGATGAAGCATTCTAACCAACAGGCATGACAGATCATCATAAGAGCAAAATTTACAAGTGAGAAACAAAGTTTATAAACTGATAAACCAAAGCTACATAATACCTTTCTCACTCAAATTATTTTGACATCTTGAAATGTTTCTGCATGCAGAATCAGTCTGATGTCCACTTAGGGTGAATGTAAAATTTCATTGTGGCGTAAAAGATTTGTGCCAGCATAAGAATTTTTATGTACTTACAAGTGCTTCCATGGACATATATATGTAATATTATGGTATGCAGGTATAACTCATTTTCTGCACAGCAGAAGTGACTTTTAAGTCCTGCATATTCCCACCCCACAAGAAGCAAGAGATAAAATAGATATCATTTTTCAAATGATGAAAGTGTATTGACCCTCATTGTAGAAGAGTTTTTATCTTTCACACGTAATTTGCACTACAGGTTGACTATAGCATGTTCTTAAACATAATACTCTTGGTCTTGGAACATTTTACTCGGAAATTTGCTACATCCAAATACTGCCTGAGGTACTCCTACACATAATGTGAAATGAAGGATTTCTCCACAAGTCCTTCTGAGAACTGCTAGAATTAGAGCAAGGGACACTGACAAACATGACAAGGATCATCTGTACTGTAAATCAGCAAATGAGAATCACACACTGAGAAGTACATATGATTATATTTCTGATGGAAGCATATGGATCAGTAAGGGAGGATAGTTCTGTTTGCATCTTGAGGATGTATAAAAAAGTTTCTGCCTTAATTTATGCTGTTTGAAAGGCCTGAACTACTTTTCAAAACTTTATCCTTCAAAGGTATTCTTAATATTCAAAAAGACCCTGCTAATTAACTCCTAAAACTACCTCAATTCTAACCTGCTTCTCCTGCTCCTTAGAAAAGTTTTAATTACACAGATTAAGCACTGGGATTCCAGCTGTCACCTTCCAATAGCTTTCTTCCTTTTAAAATAAGGTGCTTTTGTGCTGATCTATCCTCTGCTTTGAGAAGAGCTTTGGACAGGTTGTTTTTATGGTTTAGAAATTCCATGTGACTATTAAAAACGATGTGACAGTATGGAAAGCACATTTAACCAGTTACAGAACACTTTCTTCTGCAATGCTATGACAGCTGGCCATCAGAGAAGGTTTTACCCAATACAGCCAATTATTTGGATACTTAAGTGATACAGACCCTAATGTAAGGACTCACTTTCAGCTGAAGGATGGATTGGATGACCTCCACAGAGGTTGCTTCCAGAGCAAACTTTTGTTTGATCCGAAGAGCATATGCATCAGATCACAAAATACTGCCACTGCAGTTCTACCCCCACTTTCTGTATTAATGTTCAGTGGAAAAGAGTCAAAAGGAAATTGTTTCATAGGATCAGAGGACTTTTATCAATGCTTCACAACCACCACTGCTGTATGAATAAAGTAGGCAATACAATGGGAGAAACTGCACAAAAGTGTCAGTGGAAAAAAATCGTTCTGACTTTTCCCAGTGCTCAGGGCTTCCTGGGTCAGGCCATGGGACAGGATCTGCATAAGCATATATCTGCATATAAATATACATAATGCAATAGTTGCTACAATATTCCTCTTACAGACACAGTTTTTTAGCCAGGATGCTGAACACAGGCTCTATTTCCTGTGGTCCCAACCCAAGGTGCAGGTGATGGTATCAGTAGATGTGCCTGATTAGTAGGTACATGCAATTAGTGAAGGAATGATACTTACCAACTGATAATAATTAGAATCAAGGCGACTACAATTTACTACAAATTACTGGGCAGGAAAACACTATTAATACAGCAGTTCACATGAAATTTGAAGTAAATATCTTCTAAGAAAAATCAGATTACTATATTTTAATCAAGATCTATTTATATTTCCAACAACAGCTCTGAGTTACAGCTCTGATAAACCAGTGATATTCTGTATACTCAGGAAATAAGTAAATTTTTCCTACGTGTACAAAGGAGAATTCACACATTCTGGAGTATCATAAAATTCATCCGGATTTCAGATCCTGGCTAACTCAACACTGATGTATAACTGATCCACTTAGTTTAATCCAGGTACTGTCCTATGCAGCTCAGTATGCTCCCTGCCATCACCTCCTGGCTGTCTGTATGAATTTCTTGTAACTAAAACAGAGATCTTCATTTCTCACTTGTCCCACCTTCCTTGCGACACAATTTCTAGCTCCTTCCACACCCCACCACCAGGCAACACAACAATGCAGCTTTCACTAAGACCTCTAAGAGAAGTCTTCTGCCAAGATTGACAGAAGAACAATTCCTGCAGACAGCAAGGCAGAAATGTTACAACTGTCAGTAACAGACTGCTTGTACCTAAGCTGCATATTTACCTCCAAGAGATAATTGGAAGTGATGATTTGCTACTGTTTTATTACGTATATTACCTAAAAATGAAACAGAATACCATAAAAAGTTACTGTGTGCATCATTTCTCTATACAGAATCTCTTGCTTACTGTTAACATGCACTTAGTTCTCCAAAAACAACTTTTCAATAGCTTCACAAACAAAGAAAAGCTTTCCTTTTTTTCTTTGAACTGAAGGGTTTGAAAACAGGGCGTGACTTGTGTACAAAAATTTAGTGATAAAATCCACATCTTTATGAAGGCTTGGAAACAATACTGTTCCATGTATATACCTAAAGACTTTCAAATTTTAAGAGAAAGACACTGGCTATAGGATTTAAGCACACAAACCTATGAACAGATTCAAAATACTATGTTCCATGGACATGTTACAACAAAAATTCAATCTCACATGGTTAAGAATGCAGTAACTAATCATCTCTATACTATGAATTCACTTCATCAAGTTTTTAAACCAATTTTAACCTCTGCCAAAACCTAGATGTTCTTAAAATAAGAGCTGCACTATCATGAATAAACAAAAACTGAATATGCGTACTTGATTCTACCACAATGTGTTTTCCTAGCAGGTATTACAACATTTATTAAAATGCATCATATAAAAATGGCATAGCCAAAGCTTCAGACTAATTACAAGTCATGGCTCATTTGTGCAGTGATACCAACTACATACCCCTGGTTCCTGCTGAATATAACCTTACACTGCCTCACAAAACATCATCATCCTCCTTCAATCAACAACTACAGATGTTCACAAGACAGGTTGAGGAGAAACAAAGCAATAAGCTTTCCTGAGCTAGAGCTTTTTCTTCTTTGTCAGAAAACATGCAAAGACCAGGGGGAAAGATGTAAAGGGAAATATATCCAGGAAAAGAAGAAAAAAGTGACTGAGGATGAGAAGTAATATTTATATGTGGATTGGATCAGCATACTTACTCTCTCCCTACTATCTAATTCAAACTTTTTTTTGCATACATCTTCACTGTTAAATTTGATTTACTTCTTTGTTGTACATAAAAGATTAAGGCTGAATACAAAGAGTTCAGCAAAGTTGACAGACCACATTTATTTTTGCAAGTAAATAAGCATTCCTCAAAAGACAACTTGTTTTGGTTACAATTTCCTATTTTGATAGCTCACATCTTTAATCTGGCTTTGTTTGGTTCTTTAAATCAATGGCAGGGTACACAGTTGAGCTACAGTTGCGATTAAGAGGTCAAACATTGAATCCAGTAGGTTTTTTTTTTTTTCTTTTTTTTCTAAATCTACTTCTTTCCTCAACTAGCAGTTCAGTGTCTTAAGTTATTCATAATCAGCAGGGGGCTATGAGTGAACACTACACCCTAGTCAAAAATACAGAGACAAGCTTCATTATCATCTATTGATTGAAGTAAGCAAACTCAATAGGAGCTCAGATAATCCAAACACATAAATATTGCCTTTTGAATTCAATAATTGTCTTCTTTCCTTTCTTCTGAATCATCAATTCCTCTTTGAAAACCTTCAAAAAAATAAGTTGCTTTTCACCCCCCCACCCCCCCTTAATTTACTTTTTGGGGGAACCTCTTTTGTTCTTACACACAAAAAAAACAGCAAAAAGGTACTCCCACAGATAGAGTCCGTTAAAAATCAGATTATTTCCACAGCATTCTCCTATTATTCACCTGCCAGTAAAATATGTACACTCATTGTCTCTGCTTGAATGCCTATTTTTATCTGACTGAGGCTATATGGTCATTTTTGTATTTATTACTGAGTTGTTTTTTTCTCCTTCTTCTAAAGCATGTTTTTCTGTTCTCAAAAACTGGGCCACATGCCTCTGAGGAGAAAGTAGTGCATTATTTCATTCCCACCTTTTCTTCTTTTTTGGCATCTCTGAGGCCTGCTATGCCCAGAAGTGCTTCCACTCAAGCTGGACCATCAAATCAATTATCACAGCAGTCTGCTTTCTAAATATGAATGGCAATGAATGACAACAGGCAAGGCGAACTTTCAGCTTTGATTTGTCATTGCTAATGTAAATTTTTTTGTTTTGTTTTATAGATGTTTGTTACAATGGTAATTTGACCAACTCTTCCCCCTGCTGTCTGCAACTGCGTTATGTAGATCTTGAGATGAAAAGCCTCACCTCTGCTAAGTCAAAGACACAAAGAAGGAGAAATAGGGAATAGGGAGCCATTACAAATACAGAGATTCCCTCTTTCTGCTACCATCTTACTAAAATCATTAACCATCAATGAAAAAAATGCATCATAAATTTTTTTTACCTGTTTTTGTTTCTAAGAGTCCACAATTTCACGACGCAGTTGTTTTGAACTGTTATTCCACCATTTAACATCAGATCTCCGTACTCAGTAACAAGCTTTTTTATTTCAGTTAAAGTTAGCATGGCCTCGTGACAGTACTAAAAGATTAACTACTGTATAAAAAGCATGCACATTTAAGATCTAAAGTACAAGACAATGTGAGAAATTAGAAAATTATGTCTTACCCCTTACTTAGTATTTCGCTATCAGTCACAGTCACAGTTTGAAATTGTTAGTTTCTCCAAAGATTCACTATTATCTTCATAAAAGAATTAAACTATGAAACAAAGATTGAAATATTTTTTGTTTTTTCATTCATTAACAAAGCTTGTTCAAGAAAATTCTATGAAAAGCCTAAATTATGTTTGGAGAATGGATTATATACTAAGGAAGTGGATTTTAGACAGCAACTGGGACACATTCAGAGTAGTTCGAAGTGAATTCACCTGAAAGTTTTCTTTATTGCCAGAATTTATAATCTGATAACCACTATGGGAAAGATTGCATTGCCTATTCTAGGGGAAAACAATTTCAGCCAAAGATGTACCAATTCATTTCAGAAGTCATAGACACAAATGAAACTCAAACTTTTACTTAAGTTCTTCCAAAAAATGTTTGCATTACAAATCAACACTAATGTTCTCAAAAAAGGGAGGTTTAATGGTACCACCTAGTGGTACCCATGGACCATGAGTCCATCATATGGATGAGTCCTAGGAAAGCATTCTAAAAGCTTTTGCTGAATCCTAGAACTATTCATGATTTCTTCTGAGCCCTGGTTTTACATACCTTTATTACTTCAGGGCTGAAAAATATGAAGGCAATCATTTTGTTTGTTTTTCCTTCCTCCCTTCATGAATACTTTCATGGTATTCAAACCTTATGCAAAACAGACTATAACTGATTCCAAAAATAGGGATTTCATTTCTCTTCTATGGCTGTGGAACAAGTTCATTCTGAATAAGAACTTTCTATGTGCCAGTTGTGAATTATGCTTCATAAGATAAATAACTAGTCAAGAGTGAAGAGATGAGATGCTTTGTAGCACATCCTCAGGCCTGATGGGCTGACTACCTGTCAGACAATGTTGAAAGTAGGATTATGTCTGAAAAGGTTGACATACCACAGATTTCTCTCTCTAAATCAAACACTTACTGTTTAGTTAAACTCAGTAAACTTGAAGTAATTAGATCATCAATATAGTAAATTTGTATGAATACTTTTTACAAGGCTAAACCAAGAATCTGTATTACATACTTTTAATTTGAAATATATTTCAAGCTATTATATTTTTTCCAGAATTTTGGACTAAAAAAAAAAAAGCAAATGCAGCCTTAATTCTAATTGCTTGAGACCAAATATAAAACAGACTACATTAAAAAAAAGCTAACAAAAAAGATAAAGAAACAAAAATTTTATTGCACTAGAGTGGAGAATGGAAATCAAAGCCCTATGTACATCTTACTCTCACATTTTTTTATATCAAGTACTGAACTGATAAAAAATATCATGCAGATATTCAAGTATACAAGAGAAATTTGGAGAAAAAACTAAAATCATGAAAGCTAAAACTTTAGGAGAATCAGACAATCTTTTAAAAACAAAACCCGTTCACTGTGATGTAAAACCTTGTTTTGTTGAAATACAGCATAGACAAGAAAATGCAGAAAATGGCAAAAAAACCAACAGAAATGTTCTGAACTTTCTAACCACAGGGAAGTTGTTACAACTGTCTTGGGACTTTTCTGACTATCCTTTCTTCATTGTTACTGACTTGTGAAACAGGAACTCTAAGAGCAGCACAGAATACAACGGTTGAGGTGCGGATGCTTTCTGTTAAGCAGAAAAAGCTCCAAGATTGCACTTGATACAAAAAAATGTCATGGGAAATATTTGTCCAATTTAAGAGTTCCACATCTCTAAAGACTAACAAATTACTATTTGTTTATTTCTAAGAGTACAGACAAGAATAGAAAGAGTATACAGTCTCCAGGTGTCTTTCAGAAAAAAATATTTTCAAGATAAAGACAACCTCATTTCTCCTATCACAAACAACAATGCTTAAGCAAAGTGTTGTTAGGAGCATAAAGGTCACTCCAGAGCAGAAGCATCATAACTTGCACGCACACTGTGAAGATAAGGATGTATTTGCCTGACAACAATTACTTGTCTTTCAAGTACCTAGTTCTACTGTTTATTATCACTTCAGATCACATCACCTCAAAACCTACATCAGTACATCTACCAAAGTTGTGAGCTGCATTTTAGATAAGTGTACCAGAGAGCTTTTAGTATTTCAGCTTCTCATACAATCTTCTACAAAATGCCAGCTGTTAGTTATATTTTGGAGGAAGCTTTGAAAAATGAAAGCAGAAACACCCCCAAAAACCAACAATGTCAGATCAGATTGCCAGTAGACTGCAATTAATTTACTGTATTTAGTTTGCAGTTAAGAAATAGGTGAAATCCTGACCTCACTTATTCGATTACAAAATCAGTGACAATTTGCAACTAATTTGAATAGTTACTTGTTTCTGTGTTAAGTGCACACTGTTACTGGAACTGCAATTTTTTTTTCTTGTTTTTAGACTGCACATAGTAGGATTACATTTTTTTGGTTACCAGCAGAAGTCTGATGACTTAGGGAAAGATATCTCTGTATCTTATAATCTTTATTATCTCTGTATTTTATAACTAGAATAATCACCATAAATGATGAACTGATGTTTTACCATGGGCATTGTCTCATGAGCCACCAATGATATCAATGTATTTCAAAGATCCCCAAGACAAAACAAGAAGAAAATTCAGTATAAATACTTGAGGAAGATCAGTTCCTGAAGAAACATTGTCAATTTGATTTTTTTTGAATCTATTATGTTATTTTAGAAATCTGTTCATTTCAAATACAGAGACCTGCACAATAATTAGACATTCTCCCTACTTCAGTATGATGTACGTTTTGTTCTAACCTAATTTTGTAGGAAAAGATACAGAAAGGCAGAAAATCCACTCCAGTAACATATTCATGAAGTTATAGGCACACAGACATTATTATACAATTTTATACACCAACATGTTTAAACAGAATCATTTTCAACAAGATAAGAAATCCCTAATGCATTAAAAGAAAATGTATAAAAAAATAGAGAAATCACACACACATGGAAAGCAAAAAGATCATAGCTCCAACTTCAGAAATACCAGCATCTTTTATTTTTCTTAGGCATTCATCTAGAATACATTGCACAGTATGCACACGGTATTTAAATTACAACTAATGTTTAAGGTCCTCTTCTTCTGCAGTATAGTATTAAAAGGACTAAGCAAAACCAACTCTTCCAAGGCTTGTGTCTTTTTTGTTTGTGTTTTAAACAGTATACCACTCATTTTAAGACTTCAAATTGAATTTCCTCAAAATATGTTTCTATTATAATTATCTTGCACCTATTTTCTACTCATCATTAAAAGTAACTTCAATCTACTGGTAGCACCCTTTACTCCTTTACAAGAGTATTCAACCTGAAGCAATCCAGCAGAACATTTTTATTGATTAACCAGCACTGATAGCTTTTAGGATGCAGAACTAATTCCTAAACTACATATATTACCAACTAAACAACTCAGCAAAAAAACATTGCAACAGTAATATGCAATCATCACAGGAAACACCTATGCTAGTTTCAGAACTGTAATGGAGACAATGACACTGTGTTAAAATATTGTCTCACTCCATAAGAAATGCACTACCCTCATGCTAGTTGCAAAATGAAAGCAAGATATTGAATTTATCGTAAACTTAAAAATATAAATCTTGCCAGAGAAGGATAAACTCTTTCAGCACCAGTGCTGGTGTATGCTAGTTTATGCAGACTGCAGAAATACACCATTTGTTTACTCATCCACTAGATGATAGATGGGGGAAAAGTGTCTGCCTCTCAAAAGAGCTTTTAGATTGTTTTTAAATAGAGAGAATACAACGAACACAGAGTAATACCAGCATTACTACCACTATTCCTCTTTTTATTCTGTTACTTGCTTGACTTTTAAACAAAATATTGGAAGAGAATGAATTCACTAAACTTCTATGCATTTAAAATGTTGAGAAACTATCATAAATGAAAAACGAAAGAGTATGGTTTGGGGCAAAAAATACTTCAGAAGTACTCTAAGTCCATGAACAAGTTACTGGAAAAAAAGCATTAAGACAAAGATGCCACAGTATGTTTAAGTCAGCTCTTTCTTAAATAAAAAAAAAAAATAAATCAGGGACTTAAATGGAAATAAATGAAGAGAACATAAGAGAGTAGTAAGAATAAATCTAAATCTCTTCAATTACACTGTCAGGTCCACATGAAGTGTTCCCCACCCTGTACTCTCGGTAGATCTTTCCCAGCACTTCTAGAAAGTTCATCTAGACTGTTTCTCCAGCAGGGACTGTTACCCTGTACCTGAGTCTCTGTTGCTGGACATTCTGGCATAGATTCTTAAATTAACATGCCTAAAAAAATTAAAAAAAAAAAAGAAAAACACACAAAAAAAAAAACCCCAACAACAACAAAAAAGTGAGAAGAGCCATGGCAATGAGATTCTAGCTTCACACAGGGACGTATTTCCTAACTACACATCTCTGCCTACTACGTTACCACAGCACTAACCAAACACCTATTTTTGGTATGCTGACCCACGTGTGTAATTCTCTCCTGATTGTGCAACAATGATTTTAACATTTCTGTGCTTTGTTCTGTTCCATTATGGTCAGTAGGATAGAATACTGGTTTTGCATAAAGTAAGCTACTTAAAAGTAAACCGTTACAGTTGTCAGCCACTATAAATAAACTATGATGGTCTCTGTGCTGTAGTTACAGGCCTGTCAAATTCTAAAATATGTGCCTATAACAGGATGGAACAGACAATTCTCTATCTTCAAAATAACCATTCTGAAGTAGATATATGTCAGTTTAATTAACCTGCTGCAAAGTCATACATTGCAACAATGATTTTCACCTCTTTCCTTTATATTCATTATTTATATATATTAAAATAATAAAGCCAGTGTGCATTACTTTACTAATGCTACAGTAGAAAAAATTGTCAAATATTCCAATGTCCAAATGCAAATTAAGCTAGCTTTGCATATAGTTATTTCACTCATTAGTACTCATGCTGTTGGTAAATGAGCACACAAGTATTCTTTCTGTGTGTAAAAGTAGTTTCTCTAATGTCAGGTACCACTCTAGGTGCTATAATTAATGGTCCTTTTTGTGTGTGTCCTCTCCTTTGCATATGTAACTTCTAGACTGGAACCTGCATGCTTCCAAATCCCATGAGTAAATTTATACAATAGCTTCAATCAGGTTCTTGTATGGGACTAACATTTATTGTCTCCTTTTAGATATTCCCAAAAAATTTCACGTAATACTTTTGGCCACTTGAAAAAAACTTACAGTTGCCCAGAACACGAAAATGGATTATCTAGGCCTTTTCCTCACAGAAAGTTCCCCTAGGTCAATCAAATACCTCAGCCAGACCCCACTACAATACAAACTGACACAACGCAAAATCACACATCCACTAAACAAAGCAACTATTTATCAAAAGAGAAATAAAAGGTACTGTTAAGTAGCTCTGCCCAGTATAGTGTCAGAGGTGTCTCTGCTTCCAGACTGGGGTTAGTCATCTTGTTGGCTTTCTCAGCTTCTGTAGATTTTGTGCAGTCTCTGAGAATTTTCTTGGTCACCACTGGGTAACAGATTTCTCCCCAAGCCCAAACACAGAGGTAACATCTCTTACATAAATATTTCTCAAGATACAGATAAAAATATATTTTGATTGAGGAATTTCTTCAGTTCTGAGAGCATAGGCATGCTCTGAATTAAGAATGATAGTGAAACAGTAGCAGAACTCGTTTATGGCTATAAGCAAATTAGGAACTTCCTTTTCACAATATCAGGCATATACCAAATATTTTATTCCAAATTATACAATCTTTGCTACCTATATGTAAGAAAGCAGCTGAATTTGCTTCTACATCTCCATAAAAAATATAAAAAGAAATAAGCCAACACAGATCTAAACCTAGCTGATTTATAAAATAGAAATACGTATTCAATGTAAGTATTTGAGTCTATAACAATTAATTTTCAACTATGATTTAAGTTCATTTGTTTTTAACTCTAAGACATTTTGAATTAAAAACTGGAAAACAGTCTACAGATGTCTAAAAACTACATGTAACTAACATACTATAAGGGAAAAGAGAAAACTCAGCAGTTATTCAACTCTTTCTCAAATTTTCTCAAAAACAAACTTGCAAGATGCAATAATTGTTCAGAGTACACTTAGGATACATTACCTTCCTCAAGAAAGAAATTCTACTCTATTGTAATTTGACCTTAATGACTACACCCAGTACATCCTCCAATGAATTGGAACATCTAAGACTACTACTTGAAAATGATGATCAGCTACGGGCCCAAACTCTCACTGTAAGAAATTAATATTTTTCACAGCATTGCCCACAATTAATTTTACTTCTGTTTATAAATATCAGGACAAACATGCAGTTCTAAATGACATTTCTAACACACCAGGAACTTGTTATATTTTAGAGCTTATTCTTACCTGAAGATTGAGCTACAAACTTAAAAATCAACAATCAGAAAGGTGAAGTCTGCTGATTTTTCACACTGGCTCAATGGTTTTCTATGAGAACCGTTTGCAAGCTGTTCTGAAATAGCTTTTGTCCACTCAGTTTGTAACTAAGAAAGCATCTTACCTCGTGGTACACGCTTTCTGCGATCTCTGAATGCAGCTCCTGACTGCAAGGCCTCGAGGAGACTATCCATCACTCCAGTCTCATCACCTTCTGAGAATAGGAGAAAAATATTAGTCTGAATATAATTGAAATAAGATTGTTAAAAAAAAAAAAAAAAAGAAAAATGGTGTCAGTTCTATGTAACATTTCCAAATAACAGACATATGCTTTAACGTAATGGATGCTGTCAGTCCTTTAGTTATCACTACCTAGCTTGTGTATGATGCTTTATTAATCAAAATTTATACCAATCCTACTTCTCTTTAAACTTAAAGAGGCATTATCTTATGCATTATTGATGACATCTCCAGCTGCTGGTAAATGACTGCTGTTTCACTGCTAAAATACTTGTAAGACTTCCCTGAAGTAGAAACAGGTCACTTTCCTGATTTACACAATGTACATGGAAAACGTGATGAAACTGAATGCCATAAAGTTACATGTTGTAGTACTGCACATTTTTGTGTTGCCTTCTATTTTTATGATGCATTGAATCCTTATAATATGCAAGAATACATATGCCCCATACTACATGGATACACATAATAAACAACAAAGATGAAAAAGTCATGCAGGGAAAGGAGGAGTTGCACCACTTAAAAAACAGAACTCTCTTCTACTAAATCACTTTATGTATCATTGCTGTTTTATGCATGCCTATCACTGCCACTCCCTCCAAGCTTACAGGGTGCTTTTGAAGCCCCAGACTTCATGGAGTATTATGAAAAGTTGGGCAGAAAGATTTTTTTTGTTAAATGCATTTAAGTCTCCCTTAGCATTTCAGAAATAGAGGTCAAAGAACCACAATTTAGCAATATGATTGATGAATGTTTCTTTTCCTGTTCACATCTGTATTACAACCCAAAACTAAAATATTGATTACACCCAGCAGATAGGTGGGCATTTTGTTCATGTCTCCCAGACTTTAAGCTAACAGAGATTTCACCATCACAAGGTGAGAAGCTCATTATTTTATGCAAAAGACTTGCACTACAGTAAAACACTTCTGACTTGCACAAAGGAGGTTAAATGTAAATTCAGGCTCTCAAGTGTTTAAGTTTAAAAGCAGTATATTAATGCATAAGGTATTCTCTCTAGTTCTGTTACATTTAGATTTATTAGACTAAACCTAGACCTGATATAAGAGCACACAAATTCTAAATGATTACCTGGTTCCAACTTACATTATATAACTACATTATGATCAACAGTATAATTACTCAGTAAATTTAAATTATATATCAATGTAATTTAAACCACTACATATAATATGCCACACTCAAAGTTATCTTCAATGTCAGATGCAAGGAAGCAGAGCAAGAGTAGCAACCAGAAGACTGAAATACCAGGTTTAATTTCATTTCTTCCAAAACCCTTAAAAAAAAAAAAAAAAGCTTATGCAAAATGAATAAGTAAATTAGCTTCTCTTAGTTCACACTCAACCATAGAACCAAAGCTCGTCTAAAGCACACACCATAATTATCTTTGTGTGCCTTATGTTACAGATGTTCATTTATTGATATATTGTTGGTTCTGCATTAAATTTATTTTCGGAATGAAAGATCTGTGAACACTTTGACCAAACCAACATACTCCAAGTTGGTCTGAAAAATTTAATGAACAGTAAATATGATTGTAATACATACATAATTAGTTCATAGGATAACAGAATCATAGGATGACTTTGAGTTGGAAGGAACTTTAAAGATCATTTAGTTCACTAGAATATTTTATGTGTAGAAAAATAACAGTAACATTCAACTTTTTTATGAAAGTTGGCAGAATTTATTTTAAAAGATCCTTCAATACTTCATAGATGTTTATGCAGCCTTCCACTTTTCTGCTGAGTGTGTCATTCTACCTGCTAATTACTGCAACTGCTAAAAAAAACGCCTTATTTTTGGAATATCAAATATACAATTCAAAGAGACATGAACTAAGAAAGCTCTGAAACACACTGTTGAGATTTTTAACTCCTCACACAGAATATTAGTTCTGATCTCACTGCCACATCTCAATCAAAGCTGTGGAGCGATTAACTGGAAACTGGACAAGGTATTGCATTTTTAGTCAGCCTTCATTAAAATTCTTATATAAGAGGATTCAACAGAAGTTTCAGACTTGATCCATAATTCTTGCCAAGATACTTCACATATTACCAGTTATCACTTTGATTTACTTTTTTTTTTTTTTAATACTTCCTATAGTAATTTGCAATCCTTCACCAGCTCCTAGACCCATTTTCTATTTCAACAGAGTTCCTCTGAAACAGAGAAACCATTTTAGCTTGGTGATGAAGACAAAGCATTTCCATTGCTACCACTGCTAGTCTCTTTTGTAATATGATCCTTAAGATAAGTTTACTGTCATTTTGGCCAATATTATGCTTCTTTACTGTTTCCCGACAATTCTTATCTAAACCTCCAAAAGACATCGTGACACGCGTATCTGCCACAATTAAATGCAAAGTATCATTAAAGTTCACAAAAATATACAGATAAGCGATCATTCTTTTGTTAGCCTGAGAAGCAATAAAAGCTCCAGCTGAGCCAGAACAACAGGGCGTTTTGGTTTTGAACTGCTGCTAAAATATCATATTGTAAAAGTGAAATTTGTTTTGTCTATTGCAACCCATTAAGTTTTTAAAATTGCTCTTGCAATTAAGAGTGCTATAGAGTGATCATGATAGAAAACGTGGCAGTGCTCTGCTGAGAGATTACAAACCATGAGTGACAACTGTACACAAAATCAGAGCTCTTATATAGGAATGGGACTTTACATAAGAATGGGAATTACGTATTTAAACTCAATTGCCTTTGCTTCAGTAGATGTTCTTGGACTTCCTGTTGTGGGACAATTATTTAAGTGACTTGACTAACTCTAGAGACCAGACTATAGAAAGCACTCAACTTGCAATCATAACAGATCTCAGTCCCTGCATCTGAAACATGGCTCACCCTCCTGCCTATTTGATTTCTTTAGTTCACATTCGTGGCAACTACCCTGAAGTGAAAAACTTCAAGATGTTCTTGTTTCTCAAAAGTATCCTTTGATTTGTTCACACTGACTAGGTGAAGATTACTAAGGGGATGCCCACATATTTTTTTTCTATCACGTTTCGGCCCTTATTAAGAGGGTCTTGTTAAATACCATGTTAGGTAATGCATACTGCCTACCTATCTTCTTTCCCAGGTGGTTTCAAAATTATACTTCTAATTAAATTTTGCCAATGTACTGATTTGAATTTTACTATTTCTAATGAGCATTTCAACAGCAGAACCACCAAAATGGTTCACTGCTCTTTTAAAAGTCAAATGTAAGTTCTGTACAAACTTTGAAACAAGAGTTTTCACTCAGAATTACTATCAGAATTCTGAATTGCAAGATATTCACTTAAAAAGGTCAATTTTCAGCATCTTTTGGCAACTGTGTCTGGTGTTTTCATATATTTGCATTTTATTCTTTTGCTATAATCATTCTGCAATCATTTTGTAAGCATAATAAGTATCTTCAGGAAGCAGTCTTCCTGAGCATTTTCCACTGTAATACAATCACATGGCTGTTATTTACTTTTTAATTAAAAGGAGAGCAATTTAGGACAGTATTGACTGATAAATGAGCCTATATCTCATGCCAGTTTACACAAGTCAAATTCTCACTTACATACCAATTAAACTTATTTATAATAATCTGACCTCAGGCTTACGTAAAGTTAATAGAGTGGGAAAAATGTACTTTGTTGCATTGTTAAGTTAGTAACAAATGGTTTTGACAAGCACACACTTTTATTTTCAGAAAAAGTTGTAGTGGTCAAAGTCTATCTGAGCAGGAATACATTTAATTGAAATGCATCAGCAGTATTCCCTTGGATTCATTCTGAATAGACTTTTGCCCCTTGTAAAGGATGATTTTCATAAGCACACGCACACAAAAAGGCTTCAGAATGTATTGGCTAAATCACTGATAGGAAGACATTGCCTCTATATGGGCAAGAGTAGCAATCAGAAAACTGAAATACCAGTAGCTACAAAACATATAAGAAAGAGGGCCAAATGATATCCAAAACAATTAAAAATATCTACAACTAAATATCTACAACTAAATCACATGGTTGTTTAAAAGTTTACAGTATAAGTAACTTTTAATTGAAATAATTAGCAGATACACAAGACACAGCACACACTCCTCAGTTCTTTTATAATCAGAAAATCCCTCTAAAGAACGGTGAACAAAACTCAAGTTATCAGAATGAAACCAGTCTTGGGACTACATCTGGAGCGAGATAGATTTCTTACATGTTCTTGTCCATTTTTTTGTGTTTAGTTTTCCAGCTATTTTAATTTAAATTAATTGCGATCTCCTTCAATTAATATGTAAAATACCCCAATATCTATTACTCTTTCGACTAATCTTGTACTCATCAATATCACAAAAAATTTTTAGATTTCATTGCCAGGACAAGAAATGACCAACGTTGGTCACAAATTCATTTTGGAATGACCATAACAAAAGGAAATACTGAACAAAGGTACCACTCTGTAACAAAGTATTCACCTAAACATTGCAGAGGTACAATGGACAGGACATAATTGCCCATCATAGTGCCTTTAGAGAAAAATTCACAAAAGCTACCCTAAACTTAAGACACCACGCTGTCTAAACCAACTCATTTGTATGGATATTCATCCCTATTAATACCAAATCCACCGACTTCAACTGAAGAAGCAACTGTCATTAGAACTGAATTCAAAAAAGATAATAGCTTTTAGACAGGTTTAATGTTTATCTTTGATTAACTAAGAACCCAATTAACATTTCTGTATCCATTACTATGACTAGAAGAAATAATATATGTTCATATCACTAAGTTTTCTTGAAGCAAAGATAAAATGGATACATGCTGGATAAGCTGTTCATTTTATTTTGGAAGGCATATGCACAATTTGTCACCTACCAGTCTGTTTTGGGTTTTGTATAAAATACCTATATTTAGATACATACATCTTTTAAGATGTAGAATCACTTTAGCTTGTATAATGTTGTCCAGTGTAAATCACTTCAAAGCTTATATGTAGCTGAGAGATCTTCTATAATTTTACGTTTCTCTTTATTGATTTTGGAATGTTTAGCAGGATTTGCAGCAATCAGTTGGCATGGCATTTATAAGGCAACTCAATCAGACTAGGTACTCCACAAAGCAGAAAGCACTAGAGCTAGCTGAGCAACTTGGTCTTTGCAGCGTTGTCAATTTTTAAGCTAGGAATTACACAGGACAGTTCTTGATCCTGGCCACACTGCAGTTTTCTACTCTCTCACACCAAGAAAAAGAAAAACAATTCATTTTGATCTGGATGCTTCAGGGGCCACAAGAAAAAAAAGCTGCATCTGCATTACAAGCTAAGAGCAAGAGAGTGCTTATGGAACTATACCACAGGAGGCTGGAGAATAGAGAAAACGTAATACTCTGACCTGAAATACATTTTTTTTTTTTTTTTTAAGTTCTTGAACAAACAGCTGAAGAAATGAACTGATACACAGTTAGGTTAAAACACCCTTTGGGTGAAAATCACCTCATCAAAATGACAGCTTGAGAGGACATCTGCCTCCTTCCTCTAAGTCTTTTGTATCACATTTGCTTAGGGAAATTTGTGATTATTTATTTAAGCAGGAATGAGGATACAGACATAGGTATATCAAGGAAAATTAAATAATTGATAAAAAATTAACAGTATCAATATCCTGGAAACTAATGGAGAGAGCGCTATCATCCCATTCCACTCCTCCTAGCATGGAAATAGAGATGTAATATGCAAGCCAGATATTTCCATATACCTCTTATTAAATATTGGAAAAAAAACAATCTTATTTTATAAGTATTAAAATAACTATGTCACCAAAGTATTAGTAAGTTAAATGATAGTTTCCATGCCTCTGGTAACAATTTATTCATGTATCTGCCGTTTCAATAATGAAGAACTAGAACAAAATTAAGCTTCAGTTTTATGTATTGATAAAAAAGGATTTTAATCATGAAAAGCAACACATACTATCAGCATCCCAAGGCATCTATGTTGCTATTAAGCAGTCTATTCCTCACCTCCTAAAAATTAACAGATGTAGTCAGATATGCTCTCACTTACTGAGCTTAAGAAACTTAAAAAGGTGTAGCCTTAATCAGTTTGCTACAGCCCCTAAACACACACCAATTAACTGACAACACTGTCCAGGTAGGCTCCTCATTCTTTTCAACAGCTAGTAAAATATACTAGCATACAGTATCTTCAGTGGTAGTTAAAACTAATCACTCTCAAAGAATCAAATGCCTTCAAGTATTGGTAGAGGAAAGAGAGATCAAAGTATTTTTAGGATTTTCTCATCTCTTGGTACCACATCTACAACATCAATGTTTCTACAACAGATGTCTGTACAGGCCACCTTCACTAGAGTCAGAGACACAACTTGGTGGAAATCTGCAAACGACGACTATCAGGGCCTCCTCATTGCTCCTGCTTTCTTGTTATTTTTTTTTCTTTGCAGCCTCACATAAAATACAATTTCCTCACAGCTCACAAGCTCAACACTTTGCATTTTTATCATGCTGAAATGCCACTCTCTACTTAGTCACTGAGCTCAATCAGATTTTCTAGCTCATAACAGGACTGTTGGGAGAACATCCATTGTAACACAGACCCTTCAAGCTTGAAAAGAAATATGTTAATTGCCACAATATCTTGATTATAAAGATGTTTACAGAATGAGATTAACAACAAAGCAAGTAAGATACTACTTCTTCGAAAGAAATCCATATGAAAAAAATCAATTAACCGCAACAAAGGAAAACAAGCCAATAACTCACAGTAAAATGGCTCGAAAGGAACATTACACATTAAATGACAAATGGTAGAACCATAAGAGCAGGTAGGCCAAAATAAAACACAGTTTTTACTGAAAAAGTTAACCTTTCTTTCCTGCTTACAAAACAGACAGCAAGTATTTTTCCTACCGACCTGGAACAGTCTTCAGTTTTTTACTCCCTTGGTTTTTTTTTTTTTTTTTCCTTTTAACAAACTGCTATACTAAAAATGATGCCTTACCTTTGTTTATATCAAGCAGCCGTTGCTTCTTTTTCTGTCTCTCCAGCCTCTCTTGCTCAGCCTTTTCTTTTGCCAATTTGGCTCTCTTCATTTTTTCTTCCAGTTCTCTTCTTTTGTTGTTTTCTTTTAACGCCTCCTGCATTAAATAAAATGAACAAAGGATTCTAAATTCCAAGGAAGACTACACAAAATAGCAAAAATAGCCTTGCTCATACAGGTTTCCTATTCATGTCCTGTATGCGAAAAAATAAAAACTAAGAATTCCAAGCATGGTTAGAAATCTTCAAGAGAACACGATTTACCACACTATTTATACATATTAACATTATTATATAATCAAAAGTATAAAAAATGAAATAGCTTTGCATTTTGGGCGAATGAAAAGTTGCAGAACTGGTTTGGTTTTAAGTCTCATTTAAATCAGTATCTTCATTTTCGGAGGAGTGAAGATGCCACTTCAAGGGTTCACTGTGATACAGTACCATAGAGAGCTATTTAATAAGGGATACTGCTTTGCAGAGATGGTGGAAAACACAATTACCACTGATATTAATCTACACATGCACATGAAAACTGGATTAAGAACTGTATTTGTTTTACCTAATGTGTTTCAGTAGAATGCAGATATTGGATATCAGTAACAAAAATATGGAGTTCCCACACTTTCATTTAGCTTTTATTTGGCATTCCTTCATCATCGTCTATCCCTACTTTTTCCAAACTCTTGAGTTTTATTGGAATTCTTATTATGCAGAACAACACATTACAAGTTATGTTATTTTTGAGTTATTTTTGAGTATTCAGTGTCAGAGGCACCCTCTCTGTGTAGGTTCACAGGATAAATTACCTGATCACTAAATGGCAGCAATCAGCTAAATACTGGAAAAATAATTCTGTAATTTACTTTGCTCTTAAAGGAAAAAAATCACCATTTTTGTTACTGCAATGAAGTTTAATAGTGACAAAGCATTAACAGGGCTGATAAGTATTTACTAAACATCTGTATTTATATTTTTAAGAGCAAAAACTCAGACTAACATCACAAAGAAGCCAGCCAGAATTAAAAAGTTTTTCCAACAGCTTTGGGAAAGGCCTCAAACAGTATTAATCAAGATACTGCCTTTTAAAAAGATTTAATGGCATGGAAAACCCCAAATCATTGACAAGTGAATCTCAAAAAAATGTTTTTTTTTTTGCTGTAGATCATTCAAGATCCTCTGTTCTTCTCTTGATGCAGAAGAGCATGCAGTTTGAGAGGCTTCCCCCTGACTCCCAGCACAAAGTTTGATGTTCCCCCTTGTGTCTATTAGGATTCACTGAAATAAGGCTCTGTTACCCAGCACAGCCAGTTTACAACTTGGTTTCCTTATGAAGCAAATGAAATATTAATGCATCTCATACTCTGTATATATCTTAAGTTTTGACAGACAAACAGATCTTTGCACACCAACATGGTTGTAAATAGACTCTCAAAGGTAAATTATTAAAAACGAGAAGAAAGAAAACAAACTGTAATGCAGATATCGCCTAGGATGTTAAAGATGCAGTTGGCTACAAAGCAGTCATGCACTGCTAATGAAGACTGTCTGTGATCCCTCAGGCCTTCCCTAAATTTCCTTTGCACTAGCAAAACATGTGATCTGAAGTTCCAAGAAATAAATAACAAACACACAGAACTTTCTTCATCATTACTCCGTGAACTCAGATTAACTGGCAGTTCATCTATAAAAGCAGAGCTAAGACACAGCGGTTTGCTCAATGACACACTGAATTTCCTGATTGAGCAGGTATAAAACAAAAAAAAGAAAAAAAACTGCTCAGGATACTGCCCTATGTTTTGTGCACCACAGCCATTATATCTGACATGAAACATCTTTGGGATGCTGTCACTGCAGATCAAGATCGCTCAGGACCAAGGCCAGTATTTGCAGGACCACAGCACTTGCTCAAAGACAGCCCTCAGCTGTGGGACCCTGTCACAGTGACACAGCCATGCCTGGGAAGAAGGATAAAGCCGAGGTACATGAGGCACTGCCTCAAGCACAGTCACCTGCCTGGCTTACTACACTTTACATAGCACACAAATTAAGGTATGTAAATGTGCATATCACCTTATGTTGCTCATTAAATACAGCCCACTTGTTCGCAGCTGCTGCCTATCATCATGGCTTTTAGGCTTGTCTGTGCCAGCAAGATGGGCATCAGGCAGCTCTTTACCAGATACGTGAGGGTTTGGGGAGGGTGCAATCAATATTTCTTCATCATTACAATGGCTTCTTGCACCCTACTGATACTATCACAGAGATGCACTTTCTCATTTTCCGTTTTTTTCTTGAAGCTTCTCTTACCTACTACTTCAAATTCCATTTTGACAGAATAATCCAACTCTACTAGCTTGCTTTGTATTTTTCTAAAATTGATAAGCAAATATAAACTTGAGGAAATAAACTGCTTTACCACAACATCAGCAAGCTAACTGAAGATGCAGTAACAGTGATCAATTAAATCATAATTAAGACAAATGAGTAGGTTCAAATTACCAAATTGATAGCTTAATATGAGATATGAGCAAGCAGAACAATGAACCTGAAACTAGATGAAGTGCCCTTGTGAAAACTTTAAGAGCTCAGATTCCTACGAGTCCAACACTCAAAGACAGCTTTTTAGCTACAGTGATAAGCACAGATGTAAGCATCTGCAAATAAAAGCATCTTCTGTGAAAGGGTCTCTTTTAGATTTAAAATCTTGCCACAGGGAGTAAGTCTATCGTTTACATGAGCTCAACATCTGGGTTAGATTCACAATTTAGGTACAGTGATACTCAAAATCCCAAACTATGCTTGCTTTCCAGAGTCGAAGGAAGATTTAAAATCCTCATTTAAATTTTATAAGCTTCCAAGATAATGCCTAGGAATAATGAGATGACTCAATTAGACTTACTGCAATCAGCACTAACTGGACAGTCAGCTTAAAATTTTCAAATGCAAGAAGCTAAAAAACCCTATTTTAACCCTATTTTCAAGATCTAGAAAGCCTAACTTCAGTTTTTAAGACCATGTTTTTCCCATATTACTTCAGAAAAGAATATTTAACAAAAGGCTTTGCTGCCATGAAATATGACAGCTGTTGCTTTTTCTCCAACCACAAAGCTGTAACACCACCAAACAAACAAATCTGCCTTGCCAGAAACAAGTTTCAATTCCATCTGTATTGTCTAATTGGCAACTACAACAGCCTACACTTGCCTGTCTTCAAGTGCTTCCAAAGGCAGAGCACTATAACTCAGCTTTTATTATTATCTTTTATGATGTCACCTTTCCCTTAAATATTATATAAAAGGTGGCCAATTACCTAACAGCATTAACAGCTTGTTAATAAAGGCAATGAGTTACCACTTCTATGTGAATGCTTCTGTTTCCAATTCCATTACTTAAAAACTTTTCTGGCCTACATCCATTTTCTGATTTATCATGTTAAAAAAAAAACACAAATAAAAATATTCTCCTAAGCACAGAGTGGGTGTGCTTTCAGAGAAGAAATTAGAGACTTCATAAAAAGTTTTCTTTTCTTGTTTGGCTGTGCTTTTTTTGTTTTATTTTTTATCATCTTTAGAAAGGGGCAGGAAGAGCTTGCTAATATGGACAATGTTTCAGTTTTGATACTGCCTCCTGGGATACTTTGCAAGAGAAAATACTTCTTGTTGATCATTCTTTATTTTTCCATAGCTTTCTTCTAGCTAGAAGAAAGAAGCTGTCTTTCAGACCACATTAAGGAACTGCTATTTCTTAAGCAGAAGGGAGAAGTTGTATTCCCAGACAAACAATCAGGGAGAACAAAAATATACATCCGTTCTTTAAAGCCACTTCTGAATTACACACTCAGTTGGTGTGAAACCTGACAATTCAGCTTTATTTTATGTAGTCTCTAATAATAAAGTACATGATTAGATATTAATCTATGTGTTGCATATTCATTGATTTATATTCTCATAGCCAATGTCTCACTGTATTTAGGGAACACATGAAAAAAGTCGAAGGAAAAAAAAAAGGACCTGCATCATACAGCTTAACACTTGCTTTGAAGCAAACAATTACTACAAAGAAAAGGGCTTACATGGACATTTATAGTCTAGTTGCTGAGTCTGTTGTGATGAAAAATACTTTATTTCTGATGGCAACATAACAGATGTTTTGTTTCCTGCCTGCTATGGAGTTTAAATCTTACAGAACCTTGACAGACCACAATACTTGTGGCCCAATAAAAAGTGTCAGCTTACTGATCATTCAGCATGTTATAATATCTTTTGGGGAGTTCTGTTTTCTGGATCTTTTATCTCAGGTTTACCGTAAAATATTTCAGCTATACGCTGATCATTTGTGAATCAGTAGACACTACTGATAAAAAAGGGCCGTTTATTTCAAAAGTCTCTTAGAAGGAGCCATCTCTCATACTGCTAACTGATCAGTTGTTCTTATCTACTTTCCTGATAGTACAATACAACCCTTTATCCCCATGTACATTTATAACATAATAAAAAGGCTTCCTTATTCAAAGAGGTGCATCTGTACAAATGACTTCTGGGAGAGAGAAGTAGTCACATTCCACTAGATAGCAAAAATATCATTTCAGTGGAGGAAGAAGCTTTACTGTATTTCATAATATATATACTTATAAATGCCTAGTTTTCCTTTCTCAAATTTTACCTCCCCAAATTTTACTCTGCTACTTAAAATTTACCTTTAGGACTAAGTGAACTAAAAGGGGAATCCACTGGGAAAAACTTGAAAGACTTAACTGTTACTTAAGGGAAACAAAATTTTTTCATCCAATATTGAAATCTGTATCTCATACACCTTCCATAAAGCACATGACCTGATTAAAAGGGAGTTTATGTGCATTTTTAAATGCAAGCATGACAGATTTAGTGAATATTTTTAAATACTCTAGCAACAAAAGAAACAAACATTCAGAAAGTGACATACATATTTCAGATCATTTGATACGAAGATTTTGAGACAACAAATTAAAATGAAGAACTGAAATAGAAAAGAACAGGCATCTTGCTTCAGGAATCTGATTAATCATTATCTGTTAAGAGCCTGAAAACCATACTGAACCAAATGTATCAGGCTGCAATTGTCCCAAGGTTATGTTGCTAATCAAGGACAATAGAAATCTGTATTTACTTTCACTGAGCAGAAGGACTAAATCAATATCATCTTAAAAAAACCTGCTTCAAAACAAGTCCTGCATATGAAACGCATATTTCTATTCACTGGATGCTACTTTTGATTCAATTTCCTTCTAATTGTCAGCTCTGACAGAGCATACACACTTCTCCGCTCTCCACCAAAAACAACACAAAAGCAGCTTGATTTTTAATTGTGTTTCATTTATAACTGAAGTCCTCATGCTCAAGTGCGTTACTTAGTTCTTGTAATGTTCACTGAATAAAATGAGGATACAAAGACGTATTTAAGTATGAAACCAAAGAAATAAACCTAGGCAGAGGTGAGGCAAAAGAAACAGGAAGAAGTCTAGCTTAAAACTCACTTTCAAGGTGTACATATTCTATGTAATCCCAGGAAAAAGATGAGCAAGAAGTGGCACAGCCACGTAAAGATTGAGAGGTAAAGAGAATTTGTAAAGTGATACACAAACTTAATTCAGTCCTCTCACTGCACTCTTGGCACTAATTACATTTCCTGCAAAAAGGGTACAGAAACCTAGGTATATAAAAAGGGAGCTGATAAAGGATATACAAATAAAAACAATTCTGTTTTTTTTTTTTATCTGCACCTCTATATTGATTCACTGTGTTGCATCTGGATGAATTTAAATGGCTCACAAAGAATGCATGTTTAGGTAAGACAGAGCTGCTCTAAGTTGATTTGTCTACTTACTATCATATGATCAACAGTTTTGCAGTTTTTACTGTATATTCCTAGCTATGCAGTGTTTTTTTCTCCTCCTATTATCAATGAACAGCACAAAAATTATTTCTTTCATCACAAATTCAGACATATACTAACAAAAAATAAGCACGAGAGGTTAATTTAGTACTTGACTATTAAGTTTCTAGATGATAAGTTTTAAAGATAAAAAATGAGAAAGACATTTTTAAAAAGTCAATTTTCATTCAATAAGTCCATGTCCATTTCTCTAAAAATAAAAGTCAGCTCTGCCTCTCCAAGTATAGAAAACATTCTAGCAGCAATCAATATGTCCCAGAAATTGAGAAAGGTCAGCTACTGTATCAGCTTACAATGCCTCCTGATCATTTCCTCTTTCCTTGTTGTTTAACAGAATAACAATATATTTCTAAGAAAAATTTTGTTGGAAAATTATTTGTGAAAAGACCAAAATGGACCAAAAAGAATATCACTGTTTTGCTGATGTACTTTGATAAGAAGAATGAAAGATGAAAAAGCAATAGTGACTGCTCCAGAATTCTTTTCCTGATATGCTCTACATCTTGACATTCAACTTAACTTCTAAATGCTCAGAACTTCTGAACAATATTAATAAATATTGTTTCTGTCCAACTTGTCAAAGAAAGAAAATGCATATATTCTATGCATATATTCTTTACATCAAGTAATTAACAATTGTCACTATTTCTCCCATTGGATGTATGGAACTTCAGCAAATAATCATCACAGTCTTTAAAATGTTTTCAAAAGACCAGATGTTTTTTACTTTCTCAGTGTTAAAATAGCTTGATATGAGAACTATAAGATAGACATACCGTGCAAATATATATACACACACGTATATATATACAGAATTATGTCTGTGATCATGGGATATGCCAATCAGGTCATACTTCTGACAACTACTTTTGGTTCATCTTCAAAGATACTGATATTTCATCTATTTTCAAATACAGTAGCCAAATTGTTAGATTCCATAAGAGTCATATCTTTATCTGCAGTTGCAAATGAATGAACATGTCATTATAAAGATTGTATATTTAGTGAGTAAATTTGCTTTCACATGGTAGAATCATACACAGCATCACTCAGTAGGAAGAGGGAAAGAGTGATTAAAAATTAGAAATGTTATGCAAAGGTAATACAAAACAAGTCAAGATTCTGAATGACAGTGTTGAATTTTAGGTACTTGTAGAGGTCAATCATTTAAAACCAGTTACCTAGAACTATATATGCTGTAGTTTCAATAAAATTTGCTGTATCACAGAATATTTTGAAGGAAAACCTTCTCTAAGCACAAAATCCTGCGATCCAGGAAGCTGAGGAGGTTTGGCGGCAAGGAACTCCCGACAGCTCTGGCAGAGATAGAAGTGTGGTTATGCTACCCAAGAGGAAGATAGAGGTACTGCACATGGAAGGAAAGAGGCCAAAGCACAGACTTAGGAGATTATAATTTTAAGTGAGGTGAAAAGCAATGAGGTCTCTTATAGCTACAGAGGCTACCAAAGGAAGATAAAGCAAGAGGTAAGCCTGCTGCTGAATGGAGCATGAGACCTAACTTCACAGCCTGAGATACTCAGTGCCTTCTATACCTTATCCTTTACCATCAGTGTCTCAGAAGCTATCATCAGCTGACTGATGTCACTGATGTCACTGCAAGGCTTCTAGTTCATGAAAAAGTTGTGGCACTCAAAGGACATCTCCAATGCCTGAAAAAATTGCACATCTCCATCTTCAGTGGAGTGAGGAAAGCTTGGTATTACACTGCAGTCAGCCATCACTTGCGTTTTCAGGCAGATCACAGACATTCCTTCTAGAAGCCATTTCCAGCTATATAAAGGACACGTTGCTGACTGGGAGCAGCAAGAATGGACTTCTGAAAGGCAAACTGTGCCTCATCAGCCTGACTGCCCTCTAAAATGAAACCAGAGGCTCTGTGGATGAGGGGAAGGTGGTGAATGTTGTTTACCTTGGCTTTAGCAAAGCCTTCAGCACAGTCCCTCACAGTCAATGTCTTTCCAGTGACGGAGATAATGCATGATTTAGAATTATTTGGTTCTGTGTGAAGCAACCAGGAGCTGGACTCAACAATCTCTATGAGTCTCTTCCAAATCAGTATATTCTGTTGTTCTACATTGTGTATCTTTTTTCCTCATTGCTTCTAAAATTTATATTGGTGATTACGACTTTTAATAGTAAACTCCACATATTAAATGGGTTGAGGTGATTCCTACTTTTGTCCTTAAACTTGAACACCTATTGTCTTCTTTTTGAGAAACTTCTTATAACAGCCAAAGATGCAGAAAATCTTAATTCTTTAAAATAATTTTCCTTATAGAAAATGAAATCATTGTACTATGCACTTTCATTGCTTTCCCTAGGCCTTCCCTCAACTCTTTGAAAAAAAATAAAATCCCTAAACAAGAACCTTTATGCCACTAAAGTGTACACAGTTCTGCTCTAGTTGATACAATAAGTCAAGATATTCTCAGAAGGCCTAATTACAATTACTACGACTACTGCATATATCTGAACAAGTGAATTTGACTAAAGTACAAATGATGCTTAGGAAACGAAAGCATTTCCTTAAGCTATGTAAGTCTCAGACTTCACTTTTTTTTTTTTTTGTATTTAAGCTTTAAATATTAAAGAGGCTTAGAAAGAAGGACGGTTTAAAAATTTTTAAAGACCTTAGCATCACACAGATAACTAACTATTCAGACCAAAATACAGCATTAAAACAGTATGCTAACATATTACCATCTACAAATTAAAAGTTAAAAAAGAAGCTAATAATAAATAAATACCAAGGCAAATTTGCTTTCTGAGTATTATCTGGTAATCAGAAGAGAGTGCACTCATAAGAAGAAAATAAAGGAGATTCTGACACACAAAACTCAGATATTATTTCATGGCATAAATTATATTGATGGTTTATAGAACAAAACCCACTTATATATAGAGAATTATTAGCGGAAGACATATACAACATTTATTAGGATTATTTGTAAACTGGCAATAATAATTAACAGTAGTTTGCACAAGCAGTTTCAAAACCTTCATTACACTGTCATAGCTATTTCCGTCATTAAAAATTGTTTGAAATGCCCTCATTTTCAAGTTTCCTAAAATAGTGAGAATCTGTTGAACCTTGCTGTAAGTACAAGTGAATAGCATTCATACAGAAGAGAATTTATTCTCACTGCAAATTAAAGTTCTTGACTAAATATGCTTCCTTTCTCACAAGCCTTACTATGTTTATCTGCACTCTGAATTAACATGCAATATTCAAAATCAGCAGAACATTCTCACATGTGATTAAAATATTTCACTAAATGTTGCTGGACTTTATTTAAATGATTTATGCTAGCAAATACTCAGAAAACAAATAAAAACAGCAAAAATCATTTGAAGTCAAACAACCACCATCACAGTTGGTATTAGATATGAACTGAAACTCAAATCCAAACAGTATTTTCATAAATAATTCTTAGTGAAGCTTACAAAATACAAAAATCAACAAAAACCCAAATCTGTTTCCTACAGTTTTCTATGCTGCAGTTTTCTACAGCATAGGCCTGAAATACATTTCATAACCATAAATACACCTAATGTAAAACAGAAAAGCAATCTTAGCTGCTTTTCAGCAAACTAAAGATACTTCTGAACAATTGGCTGCACGAGAGGCAACAGTGTGCACTGCAACAAAGAAGTCTGAATGTACAATGTAAAAAATGGACCCAGGGAGGCTGTAAGGTCTCCATGTCCAAACCTAAATTTGAGGTAACAAGGTCCTGTGCTATCTGCTCTAAGTTGAACTTACATTGAGCTGAAAGTTGGACTAGATGATCTCAGGACATCCAACAAACATAACTTCACGAATTCAGACAAATACAGGCAGTAATATAATGATGTTTTAAAGTATAAAAAATAAAGAGCTAATAAAAATCTCATTATGTTTCTGCAGTTTGTGCAAACTTGTATCAGCAGAAAATGTATTACGTGTTCACACATTTGAAGTTTCAGTAACACAAGCCTGCTGGTAATTTCTTCATACCTAATGGTTTTAACCCTACACTTTCCTTCAGTTGACTCTGTTCTTTCAGCTATCACAATAACAAACTTAAGTCTCAACTACCACACATATTATAGTTATCATACTGAAGAATAAAGAACTAAATAATCATTTATTTCTATAGAATACAACATTTAATATAGAAAATATAAAAATATACCTAGAAACTCATAGATTTGCCCACTGTACAACGACAGTTAAATCTCAAAAAAATTCCTCTCCTTAATTAACTGGCAATTAACTTGGATAAAATGTAGTAAGATAAACAGTACTCTATTTCTTTATGAAAAAGAATTAGCAACATCCAATCAATAACAACCATACAAGAACATCATAAAGATGGATGCTACTGAGATTGTAATACCTTAAAAAAAAAAAAAAAAACGCCTGAGTAAGATTATGTTGTACAGTCCAAAGTTGAGGACCTTGAAGACTAGGGCAAGTTGTTATTACCATGATTTTGTAGAGCATTCAGTAGAGCTTGCTGCAGTGAAATGAAAGTCTTTTATATTTAACTCAGTAATGCCTCTCGCCCTCTGAATTCAACACTTAACTCTCTCAGAGTTCATTACAGAAATTCATTCCAAATCTACATCACTGGCAATTTTACCTGTATGTTAGGTATACATTTTAGTTTCTTCCATTCCTTCAGAAGGCCATACAAATAGGCCATTTTTGTTATTTGATCAGTTCTAGCCCTTCATATTTAGTTTCTCGCATTTACACCCTGAAATGCTTAAGCATCTCTGATCTTTTTTTCCTTTTATTACTCATTGTCTTTGAATTCAATTATAATCACTAAAGAGCAACAGACTATCAGTCAGACCTTAGAGTAGTAAAACTTAAGCAACTGGAAATACATTCATTCTAATATGCCTTGTAAAAAACATGAGTATTTGTTTTCTAGCTCACTTTCAAACTAGTTTAAATAAATATGTGAAGACAGATTTTTCAAACACAATGTTTGGACACTGGTAGTCTGAAATCCACTCTATTGCAACTGTTTAAAACAGATCTCCAAATTTAGACATCCCTATTTGAAAATCACCACCTTGGATTTATGAAAAACTAAATGCAATGAAATATCTCTCAACAACTATTCCTGTTCTTTGTATGTCTTCACACAGAAATGCTGCCATGCCTACTAATTTTAAAGGGATGGTAATTTGCCTGTTTTTTTTTTTTTTTTTTTTTTAAAAAAAAAAGGAAAAACCCATTGCAGTCAATTTAAAATGAGTAGTTAGATATATTGTAGGAAAAGTTTTGTAATACAGTAAACTCAGCACTAAAATTAGGTTTCTAAGTATTTATCCATCTATCACACTAAAACTGAAAGTCTTTATGATTATGCAATGAATTAAGCTACTGGCAATAGAGAGATTGGGGAGCAACAGCTGCATGGTAAACAGTGGTATTTCCAAGCAGTGTTAATATTCTCAAGAGACACAATGTGACATTCCAGGCATCTGTTTTCCTTGTACACTTCCTATGGTGCAACCAATTACAACTCCCAGACAGCCACTAAGAAAGATGACATTAAAGCCATTTAAAAATTGAGCTGTTAAATAAAATTCTTAAATTCCTCAAAGAAACCAAGCCCTGGTATCAACTGTACTGGCTGGCTGGAAGCAGTAAAATAAGCATCTAAGTGAGTATCAGGAGTTATGCCAGAAGTGAAGAGGTCAACATGGAATTTTAAGCTTCAGTTCAAAGCATTATTAAAACACAACCAGATTCCAAAACAATGTGTATGTAGGCACATCCATTTAGGATTAGGCTATGCAATGGTTTTGTTGCACTTCTATATCATGTCTATTTCTTATGTGACAGACAACAAGCAATTAAAAAAAAAAAATCTGATTATCCATATATCTTATCAAATTGACAGGTGATTTTGCAAGTTACAAACCGTAAATTTATAATTACCAGTGACCAAAACCAAAATAATTTTGAAAGAATTCATCTGATTCCCTGCCACAGCACAAAGGAAAAAATTAAGTGTAACATCAGAAAGAAAGGAAAACAGACTTAAACTTACTTGGTAGAACCAAAAGGAGAAATAAAAATATAAAATAACGTTATGGGAGACACTACTTACCAAGAACAGAATTCTAAACTTGTTCAGATCACCAAAAAATTCTTCCATGCTTATTGAGCGGGCGTCAAAAGTAAAGTATTCTCCCAAATTCTCATATAACTTCATCATGTTGCTGTACATGCAGGACAGCTTTTCATATTGGTCTCGTGCATTCTCAGCAAAGATGTAAGATTTTGTTAAGGAAAAAGATTCAATTGGAATTAAATCTAACAGCAAAATACAAACAAGACAATAAAGCACAAAAGTGGGCAAAACTGGAAAATTTGGTAGTACTGTCCTGCTTTCTAGTATGTTGTCTTTAAATGTAAACGTATATGAGTACATTCCAACTTAGGACAGAAAATGTCATCGATCCTGTTGGTTTATTATACGTATGGCTTACCTTGATCTAGATTATGATAATAGAACAGCATTTCAGCTCCTTGTACACTTAATGTCGAAAATACAGTTACATTATTTGGTCACAGCTGAACTTAAAATTTACAAACACACAAGGACAATACAGCCACTCAAAATACTCCTATGGGGTATTTTCTACCTTTGATGTTTGTTTACCAACATAAAATCATGAGTTTTAAAGCTATCAAACAAGAATATTCTCTATAGAACATTTGCATATTTGTCTGGTGGGTCAGAAGTAAAATGCTGGCTACTTAAACGTATAACAGAACAAAACACACAACAGATACAAATATTCACTTAAAAATGAACTCAATCAAAAATTCTCACTAATATTAAATCAGAAATACAAAAAGCAAATATCTGGTTTCTTAAAGTACTAATGATAAACACATAATTAGGCTGGAAATGAAACACCAAGAAAGTTGACCAGACTGGTATCTGTATTTATTCTCTCTTACAGGCTGTCTATCGCCCTCTCCCAAGCTGAAAGAAGTACTCCTTGCTTCAATTTCCATAAAGTGATACTGTAAGAAGGTTGCACTATATTACACATTTTCATTAATAATCGGAGAGTAAAAATGTAAGACTGATTACCAACTCAGCAGTTGTAATTAAAAGTTTGGCATAATCATCTTAAATAGAAAGGATTTATTTTTCCTGTGTGGAAACTTACTCACAGAACAATTTACTTACAAATGCAGAAATAGCACAAGCTGAAAAAGGAAATATTACTTTGCCTTCAAGCTAGTTAGGTTTCAGTCTACTTTATTTTGTTGAGATTGTTTATATCCACAAAGATATAAAGTCACAAATCACTCTGAGAAAACAGCTGCTACATGATTAAACTAGTTCTGTTGATAGTGAATTGAAGCTGATTAAAGCGTTGTGCCACACACA
Organism: Lagopus leucura; assembly: GCF_019238085.1. NCBI lineage: Eukaryota > Metazoa > Chordata > Aves > Galliformes > Phasianidae > Lagopus > Lagopus leucura. Next base: position 3,916,446 of record NW_024962270.1, read on the forward strand.
TATAAACCTAAGAACAGAAGATACAAATTACTTCCTGAATTACAGAAATCATACAGCTCAGCTCCCTGAAGCATTTATTTGTAAGAACTATCTTAGATGCAGATTCTCTGATTTTTTAATACAGCAGACCTCGTTTCAAACTTCCCCCACATTTCTGTTTCCAATCCAAGAGTCTGCCTAGTACCACGTTTGTAATCACATAACATCTTTGAGATCCCTATCTCTCTGCAAAACAACAAGCAATCTGGAAAGTAACTAGGGGAGTAAGATCTAAAGAGACATCACATAAAACATCTACTTTTGAGATTGGATTAAATCCCCAAGCAATTCTGAAACCAGTCACAATTAAGGAAATTCAGGTAGCTATTCTACTTCTAACATTTCCTTAGTGTTAGGACACTGTTGAGTATTGTGTCATTTCACAATTTACCTGCAAAAGAGTACTAAGGCTGAAAATATACTTCATTGGAAAGAGGCCTAGCATTTCACCTGGATTTCTTCCTCTAATTACAGGGTATCTAAATGGTCATTAAAAAAAAAAAAAAAAAATTATATATATATATATATATATATATATATATATATATATATATATATCTTTAAAGTTTGATGGAAAACAATTAGAGGAAATCAGTTTTTCCTCCAAGGAAACTTGCAAGCAATCCTCTCAAATATGTAAATATCAAGATTTTCAACTAGAAATATTTATTTCTAGAATTTTGTACCACTGCAAAGGCAGGAGAGTAATAACCATATTTTCATTACAGTTGATGAATTTTAACATGCTTGGTTAAAATTTCAAGCACACAGAGCTGAATCCCTTATCTTAACACAAGACAAACCAGGTACAGTTCCATCTTTGATGACATCTAGCTGAATAAAACAAAATGAAAATTTAATGGAAAGAATAAATTAAATAGGTATTAATGGCACATTACTGAATTATTGAGCACAGTCTAAAAAGTTCTTAGAAAAACATCAACTGCCTTACAGGCAGCAGACAACTGTCTTAAACAACTCACCAAAAACACTGGGAAACATAAATATGAAGGTAAATAATTATACAAATTACATCTGAGGTTAAAAAAAAAAAACTCAAAAAAACAAACACAGCAGAGATAACATGGAAATCTAAAAGAAAAAGCCAAACATTTCTCATTTGAAACTAACTCTTTTGAACAAAGCTCTCAAAGTCCAACCTCCATTAAGTTTCACATCCACCTTGAGAAATAACAATAAATATTAAATGAGAAAATATTGATAGTGAAACTTGAACATTTTACAGCAACATAGCAAACATCTACAGTAATAACAATATATATAGCCTGAATTTCTGAAGTAGTTGATGTTTACGTTTAAGGATCATTTCAGAATGCGATGTTTACAACCAGTGTATTGGACACTTGATCCTGGGATTAAAAATAAAATAATTGAAAGAAAATCAACCTTAATTAGCTGATACGAAAAAAAATTAATATTGTATCTGGTTTATCCTATAACCTTATAAAATTCATTATATGTCATGTCTCTAGAGAACACCAAAGAAAATAAAAGCTAACTTTCACTGTCAAATTTTAGTTATCTACTAATTCTAGTTTTTCCAGTCCCTTCTTCTTCTTAGAAGAGAGACTGGGATACTTAAAAACTGTTTTATTTTTGTTTCGTTTTTTCCCCAAAATGATTTATCTGCTTGCCTTTGCATTTACTGCAAACTTCAGTTTACATTTAAATCTTTTGTACATATGTAAACGATATTTTAAGTCACTATATTAATGATCTTTAGATGTTGAAACCCGAACAGATGACTAGTTTTTTGGTAAATAAATAATCAAGCAATGGATACAAAAGTCACCATGACACTATGCAACCACCCTATATCAGACATAAAGAATCTCCAATTTCTGTCAATACTAGATTTAAATTCCATGTATCTGTACTAGGATCACTGCCAGGATACTTTCATGCTTTTTACTGCTTTTTTCCAAGCAGACAGATGAAAGAGAAAAATAAACAACACAGAAACACAGGTTAAAGATTTTGAATCTACTGAAAGGATAGCTATTGCTTCAATCACAATACTTATTATGAATTTCATATCAATGTATCAATTATTATTATTATTATTGCTGTTGTGAGTTACTCCAAACTCTCAAGCACTGTATTTACTACTCCAGAAATTGACAATTTCCATCAGAATATTCTGTGTCTCAGATAACAGAGTTTAATTAAACTAGCTTATTAAAATTTCCATTACAAATTATGTTTGAATGTTTCTCTCCTGTCCTGAAATGAACTACGGAATTAGTGTCAGCAGTACTTAAAGTATAAGGGAATAAAGCTGCATGATGTAACACCACCTTATTATTCTGAAGATATACATACAATAACAGATACATCTGGAATATCAGGGGTAATATAGTTGATTGTTTCATAAAATTACAGCTTTGTTGTTAAATCAATTCAAAGTACATAATGTTAATAACATACAAATAGTCTGTTATCTTTACTGTAAATTCTGTTATTCTGGAGAAACATGAGGTAGTTTTATTTGTTTAACTGCTGTTAACTTACTGTCAATCAGCTCAGTGCATATCATGTTACTGCCAACACAAATGAAAATTAATAAACTAATGGAAAAGTGCCTATTTAAGAACTTGAAAGTGAATCTGCTGGAGTCCACAATGAAAAGATAAGGGGAGAACTAATTTGGCAGAAAGAATTATGTAAATAATCTTTAGCAGTTGATTTTTGTTTCTATGACTTCATAATATATTAAAAAAAAACGAGGGAGACTAAAAACATGACACCAATAATTATAAATACTGCATATTACTAATATGAATGTGTGGATTAGCAGATTTGCTTGTAAATTGGCCTTATTCATTGGCGGCATTTGTACTCCTCAACACTAAGAAATTAGCAACAATAGGACATTGAGTATACAGTAGAACAGACAACAGACCAGGAAATAGTTTGAAAACTGCACCTCCACAGAAGAGTCTGTGTTCATACTGACAGGTACTTCAATGACAAATTACAACCTAATTTGTCTTTGACCTTCTGTATTTCTGAGCCTGAACCAAGTGCTGAATCACAGTCAAACTGAGTTTAAAAGGATGATTGAGCACAGAAACACATTGCCTAGACTGTGGAGATCTCCTTCCTTACAGATACTTAAAAGTCATCTGGACATGGTCCCAGGAAGTTCGCTCCAGGTGACCATGCTAGAGCAAGGGCATTGGCCCTGATGACCTCCAGAGGTCCATTTCAATTCAATCATTCTATGATTCTGAGAAATCCAAATCTATACAGAATAACCAATATCCTGTTAATATTCCAAATTCATCCTAAATATCCTAATTTTTTTTTCTTCTTTAGCTAGATATATAATGCAACTTCATGTCATCCAAATACCCTAAGCTTACAGAGTTTTATGCACTGGTCTTCACACAAACAGAGCTTTTTACCACTTCAAGCATGCTAGAAGGAAATCAAACTATAAGAACTGTTGAAGAGAAACATGAAACACTAACATATCAGTTGTCAAAACCTTCACCATGAACTATAATCATTCAGTCCTAAAATTAACTGATTAGTTGAAATAATCAACTGTTTAATAAGTCTTCCCTATTTATACAAAATTAATTATAATGATCAGAATTCCACGAGATATCAACAATTCAGATATAGCAAGTTTAAGGATAAGACAAATAAATTTGGCTATCCGCCGTCTTGATTTAGCCTCCTACCTGATCTGCACCTAGGCCAACTCATTGCCTGACTTAGAACATACAACCACAAAAAGGCTCCCATGCTTCAAAACTATCTGTGAAAATGATGTAATCCTATCAGTTGATATCCAAGCTGTAAGTAGACTACTTGCTGACCGCTATATTGCTACCCACTCTTAGAGTTGCTCTTAGAGTGAAACACTTTTTGCAAGGGTAGAACTTCCTACTGCTACTACAAAAAAACACTCAAGAATATTAGCCTTTATAAAAAGATTTCCAAATAACCACCACTAAATATGAAAACTTACTGAAAAAAATTCAAGTATACATTTAGCATACCATCATTTCCAAACTCATGCACATAATTTCAATACAGGGCTCTGGCTTATGGAAATTCCAAAGTAAGCGAAATATATGTTTTACCTAGCTAGAAGTATGATACTGTACTGTCATAATCTTTAATAACGGATGTATCCTTTTATGTAGGATGTATTCCTCTTAGATTCTAATTCCTAAGCTCATCCATAATAGAGCATCTTCAAATTGAACTGAAGAAACACAAACAGACCTTATGAGCTGAAGACAAATTCAGCTTTAATAACAGTAAGTCATTTACGCTGATAGCTTTATTTTCACCTGCTATCAGTACATAAACAGATGCTAACAATTTTATCATTCACACTACATACATAATGTATCTCTTTGACTACACAGAAGATGACTTCTGGAGCATACACAAATAATTATGAATCACAATTATATACCTAATCTTTTCTTCCTGTAAAAAGCCTTTCTTTTCTGGAAGTAGAAAAGAAGTCTGGCAGGTATCTTCATTACAACGCACTTATCTATCCAAATTAGAAACCAAAGAAATCAAAACTGAGACAAACAAGACTATTTTATTTGTCTACATAAAATCATGTCCTTTTAGAGAACTTATAGACCCACTAATTAATAAAATATTTATTAACATCTCAGTTGAGAATTTGTTTCTCACTACAAAGCAAATGACTTCATCATTCATCATTTAACAGAATAGTCTGAGAGGAACAGGGGAAACAGCTGTTCCTCAGTTATACTAGAGAGTTCTGTACATCTCCTTGTCCTCAATTACATTTCATTAGTATATGAAGTCACTAACTACAAGAATTATATAATGCAACTGCATTCAGTGTGCATAGACCATACTTCAGTGTTTCTGTTCATGAAAATGAAGCACGAAGATCATAACCATTTGATACCATTGCTAGCTGTCATGTCTAAGAGATGTTAATTAAGATTAAGCCTTTTCAACTTGGCCTGAAAGAGCTATAAAACTTTCATCTTAATAAATAGTAGAAAATGTCATTGTTTACTTACTCCTAGTTCTAAGCAATCACATCAATTCCTAATTGTCATGAATTCAAAACTTTTCAATAATGAAAAGACTATTTGCATTGACTAAATACACATCACTTGAATATGCACAAAAGAAAGCTTATAACATTTCAACAGGATTTTTTTTTTTTAAATTATATTCTTGTTAATCGGGAAACAATGATCAGTGCTCATTTCTCTAAAAGTCTGATAGGAACTCTGAGACAAACTGAAAAATTATGCTCTGTTTCATAAATATTCAGTCCAAGCAATGAAACACTGCAGGCTTATCAGTTTATATTAAAGACTACCACTCTAAGACTTACAACACTGAATTAAGAGTGTGAACAAGAAAACTAATTATCTGGTAGCATGAATAAGAGAACTTAGAAAGTAAATAAGAATACAAGGCATAAATAAAAAGCAGCGTTTACAAAGCCACCATCTAGTGAAGGGAAGATCTTGGCTGTCTAAAATGGAGAGGAAAAAAAGGTGGAAAATTTCCAAAATTAGGGTTAGGTATTAAACTAAATTAACCTAACGCAACTTGTTCCCTCCCCATCCTCCAAAGAAAAGACGGTTCAGTAATCTATTTCAGCAAACTAAAGTAGCCACTCCTAGAAAAACTCTGTTAGCTTTGCAACATACAATGAGCTGCCTTAAACAATAATTACAGCTTTGCGTGCCCTAAATCTATCAGAGAATCTGCAACTGTCACTTTCTCTTTGATCATGCAGTTTTTCCTTACACTTTGGAACTGCATTGAGAGGTATGTCTGAGCTGCCAGCTCTATCCTGTTTTAACAAGTTTCCACCAAAAAACCTGATGGTTACTTTGCCCAGATAAAGTTTTCAGGGCTAAAAATGTGGAAAAGTATCTTCAACTAAAGTCATTAACTGACATATTAGAATTATTTTAATATAGTAATGCCAGGAAGCCTTTGTCTTCTCTCTTATCAGAATTTTGTGGGGGAAAAAAAAGAAAAAAAAAGAAAATCACATCATACAGTATTTCAAAATCCTAAACGTTCAAAAGCAAAGGAATTATTTTAAAATTGCTGGATAAGAATTAATAGAAAACTCATTTCCTCCCCAGGGTTAGAGAAGTGCACAGGACAAGAAGTCATTCCACAAACACTTGAACTGTTTTGTTTTTTTTTTATCAGTTTGAACAGACAGATTTATAGCATGCACTCCCCCTTTAATTTCAGATTAAAAATAAACATACAACAAATAAAATATGGATCCTTAATTAACATTTAAGTAGCACACAATTCTTTATTAAAAAATAAAAATCTATTTCAGTGATCTGGACAACATGCTTTAATAGAGATTTAAGGATGGAAGTACAGCTTCCCTCAGGCAGTTTTTCCACAATCAAGGCAATTCTAGATTTTTTACGTATTTAAATGGATTTTTGTTCACAATTTTATTCTTTTCTAAAGTCTCTGTAGACTGTTGTCAAAAATCATTTTATCTCTAGTTAAGACAAATTACAAATGAAAAATGCACTTCAACCTTTGCCCTTTTCTAGTGTTGAATTCTATGAAGCACACTTCTAGATGTAAAGTGCAGAACAGAATAGAGCTCCCTCATGTGGTATATCTACTTAATCTCAGTGATCAAATAGCCAACCAAAAATGTTGTGAATCATCCAATACTGGACTTTATCTGAAGCAGATAACCTAGAGAACTTCATAACACAGAATCAACAGAATAAATGTCAATAAATAAAAATCAGAAAAGTAAGCCATTAGAAGCCAAACGAAGTTTGTTTGCCACACAGACACCCGTTGTTTATCATTACATTTCCCCACGTGTAACTGTTGTCCAATGTCTTCCTTTATCAAGCCCATAAGGGACTTTACAAATTGTTTGTATGCTTCTGCTCACATTTATAGTCTAGTCCAATATGAAAAAATATCAACGTAATCATTTGTAACCTGACATCAAGGCTTCTTTCTTAAAAAGAAGTTATCTAAAAGCAGAAGTGTACTATGAAAAAGAAAATTGAGAGTTTGTTTCGTATATAACAATTTTCATATATGCAGAATGATTGACAACAACTTGAATAACTATGAAAAAGCTCTATGGTCTAAGATGAAGTAACCTTTTTTTTTTTTTTTTTTTTTTGCCAGCTACCTATCTATCTAAACAAAATCCTGAAGAAAAAAGCGGAAATTTACTAATTTTAGTATATCTTAGTTAAAATTCACACTTCCTTTCTTTAAGAAAACATATAAAGAAAGCCATTCCATGTTTATTCCAGGTTTAACACCTTCAACAAGCCTTTTTAGAGCTGACAGAAAGGTAATACAACAAAGGAGATGTATTTAGATTTGCAACAGATATATATTCACTCTGTTTCAAGGTAAACTCACTACTCACTATGCCCCACAGGAAGCTCTTATAAATCCACACCTGCTCTTTACAAAAAAGTTTTTTTTCTATCGAATTGTCAATTACTTCAACCACTGTTTCACACATATTACTTTGAGTATCATTTATCCGCAGGAAATAAAGCAGAGGACACAAAATGTAGACCAAAGCTATGTTTAAACCTCTTCCTTTCTTTGACAGAAGTGGTTTTGCGTCATGGTTGCCTCTGAAACAACATGGGGGAAAAAAAATAATCCCAGAACCTGTGAATGCTGATGAGTCTATATTGAGGAAATACTCTTTCTACCAATTGAAACAACTGCAGAGTATTTGAGCTCAACTACATCAAATAGTAGTCTCTTGTCCTCTACCTCCAAACTAGCTTAATAGTGGCAACATTTCAAACATAACTAAACCTAGCACAAATTACTTCTAATCTTCTTTCGAACTTTGCAGGGTCAGTTCTTCAATAGCATTCAAAACGCTGAGATGCTATGTGCTTGAACATTTAGCAATCAAAAGGAAACACTGCTTATTTATTGATGTTCTGAATTTTCTAAGAAAGCTGCCAATTTCGAAAGAAAAGTAGATTATACGTATGTACTAATTCTTTCCCTACTCTATCACTGTGTTTTAAGTGGGATTTTCTGTCTGTACTGATCAAATACGTCAGAACTTCAGATGTACTTTGAAGAATTACAAGCAGGATCGGTTTAATCAAGTTTATCTTGGTTGCTTTAGCACACCCATTTATATATGATGCGAGTGTGTAAGAGAGAAAAGGCTTTTAAATAGAACCCCTCATAAAATGATAAATTCTTGATTCCTTTTTCAATAACTGGATTCCAGTGATTCTTATACATGTAGGGAAAACAAAGCATCAATGCTTATTTGGGCAGTTTCAAGTACATAATTATTTCATAGGAGAAAATATAAAATAGATCAGATGGCCTCAACTGATCCTCTTACGAGTTCAAACTTTGAAAGAGTTCAGTGAAGCTTAAAGTAATCCAATTTTACCCAAAAGAATTTTAAAGGTTTCACTGTTCATAGCCATTTCCCAATAACAAACAAAAATCAGTATCATGAATTTTCTGCTATTGGTTTTGTTTTCTCAATATTAGAAAACTTAATAATTAATTTTTGAAAACAGTAAAAAAAACTCACTGGTTAAGCATTTAAGCATTAATTTTTCCTGAGGTAATTCTTGAAGATAAGATCCAATGTTTTGATCTCTTAAGCTAGAACAAATCAGTCCTGTTTCATTGTCCTCCACTGTGTGTACTCAAGTTGTTTTAAGTAAGCGTTAAGTCTCACATCATGTGTTTCCTTAGAATCCATTTTCTAACTGGAAGCAGAAATCTTTCCGATCTTTTGTTATTCACTGCAGAACACTCAAGCTTTTTCATTGCTTATAAGTTTTTTCTTACTGGTACGGTGGGAGAAAGAGAGAAGGGGGATAGCTAAAAACTAGGTTGAAAAGTTGGTCTGGGAGGAAAAAATATGAAAAAATCTTAATGATGTATTAACTTCAGTACTGGAACTTTTCTGCAGCTCAATACTACGTAGAAAAAGTATTTTATCTAAACAAGATTTTCCTGAAACACATCTTTCACTCTAGAACTGTACTTCCTAATGACAGTATTTTCTTTTTTGTAGATAATAAGAGCATCCAACTTGTATCCCCCTTGGCACAACTTGAGGCCATTCCCTCTAGCCTATTGCTAGTTACTTGGAAGAAGAGGTCGACTTCCACCTCACCACAACCTCCCTTCAGATAGATGTAGAGAGTGAAGTTATCCCTCTACCTCCTCTTTTCCAGATAAAACAATCCCAGCTCCCTCAGCCTCTCTTCATTAATTTTGTGCTCCAGACCCCTCAGCTTTGTTGCCCTTCTCTGAACACACTCAAGGGCCTCGATGCCTTTCTTGTTGTGAAGGGCCCAACACTGAACACAGTACTTGAGGTTCAGCCTCACCAGAGCTGAGTACAGAGGGATAATCACTTTCCTGCTCCTGCTGGCAATGCTATTTCATGCAGAAATGAAAGTGACAGTGCATTTCAAATTGTCTCAAAAACAAAACAGGCTTTCCCAAAAATGACATCTCAGAAGACTAGAAGTGAATTATATTTCCATAACAAGCTAAAAGGAACTCCCAAGTGTTAGCAGATGACAAAAGTGTTAATGCCATTAACATTCTTTCAGCATTCTTAGTCAGTGTGCAAATGATGTCCTGCTGCTCAGTCACTCAAAGAAAAAGAAAGTTTCATAGACAATTCCAGATGCTGGAATTCTGATTCAGTGTATTTGTTTCTTCCCTAGTGGCCTATTATAAGAGATTCTGTAATACAGTACTTCCTACAAGAGTATTATCAGTTAAAGCTTAGTGTACATGAAATATTTTCTAACATTCTCAGTGCATAAAAGACCCACACACACTTAAAATACACTGTTCCCCAGATGATTTCATTACCACTGAAGTACATCGAGTAACCAACCAATAAATCTCACATTCAGTAGCATAGCAATAGTCATCATTACATAGAACAAGGAGTACAAATTCAAGTTGAATGAGAATCCTTTCAAGAGAGCTTTTTCTATTTTAAATAAAAGGACTGTATTATTAAGGTTCATTTTGGAAAATTAAAAATCGTTGACAAATCAATGCTGTTCTAATTAATAAATTAATAACAAGCTCAAAGTAGGGTTTAACAGCAGCAATTTTGGATCATTTATGGCTTCCTAAAGTTTTGAATTCTTTAATGAATTAATTTTTTAAATTCTTCACATGAATACACCAAGAACAAAAAGTAGTTATTTATTATCCAGGTAGACAAAAGATTGTAAAACTAGGCACGTTAACATACTTTACTACAATAAATGATATAGCTGATAAAAGAGTTAAATAATTATTTATATGTCTCTTAAGGAGATACGTTATACATAAAAAACACAAGATTCTTTAAAATTTATATAATGGTCGAAAATTGAGATCTCTGGTTCTTTCAATTCAAGAAGCTACTGCAAAACAAATCAGTCTCTCAAGCAGGACAAACACCATTTTCTAACATCCTTATGAAGAAAACAATGCATATGCTACTATAATACCAGTATGAAGTTCATAGTTTAGAATTTACCCTAAATTTTAAAAATTCTAAATTCTATTCTAAATTTAATTCTTAGTTCTATTCTAAATATTCTAAATTCTAAATTTTAAAACAAAATCAAGGGATAAAAGTCAATTTTTTTTAATTGTTTATAACTACTCCTGAACTGTTGAATCAGATTTCTCAGTACTGTATGAAGCTGAGTTAATTATAAAGAAATCTCCAATATGTATTTGTTCTTCATGTGAAGTATAATTCTAGACCTGAGTAAGATAATGGAAAAGTTATCTGAAGGCAATTATTACAACAAAGCTTAGGAATGATATTTTCTATTGTGATTATTAGCTCAATAGAATACAATACATATTTCATACTTGCTGAAGAAAATCTCATTCATGATTAGGGTAAATAGCCTTCTTTCTTGGCAGGAAAAGAGAAGAGAAACTATGCCTTTAATTGTGGCACATTCATGCATTCTAGGACCCTGCTGAGACATTATTTATGTTCCAACATGTTGTGATTTTTCTTAGACACTCAAAGCAGTTAAGTGACATCCTCAACTTCATCTCAGTATGTGCTATCAAAAGCAATTCCTCAACATGCTGACAGAAACAGAAGAAAAATCACATATTGGTAACTAAAAGGTCACTTCCTTTCCCTCCTAATTCCTCTTAACTTCCAAGTTTTCCCCTATATAAAAAAAAAATTAATGAGAGTGAAGAAAATTAAAATATTCACTAAGTAGAAACAAATTTGATCATCTGACAGAACTGGAGATGACTTTCTGAAAAAGAAAAATTTGTCAGGTCATCTATTAAATACCAAAACATAAACCCTTGGGAAGAATCAGTTCATTTCTTAGTCTTATCTACTTTGTCAAGCCACCAAATTCATTGGTATGATAAAAGCTGTCAGACATCTAGTGCCCATCATAATTACCAGGAGCTGGTAATCTAGTTCTGACATCAATACACACAGAGTGAAGCAAAGCTGCCTTGTTAACAGACCTTCAACATATAATTTTCAAATATTTTTAGGATCTGCATATTCACTTCCATTTTTAAAAGCATATTTTATATCTATATGTATTTTAAACTGTCTTGCACTGTCAAACAGTTTCTTTACAAATTCACGTGATGAGGAACAGAAAACAAAGTGACTCTTTTTCATACTCAAATTACTTGAACTACACAAATAATTATTTAGGGAAATTAAACTACACAAATTTTTTATAAGTATGGCTAACATACAAGCAGCAGAATGACAAACGATAAAGCACTTGCTTAACACAACAGAAAATATGCATACAACCTCTAATACAGACCTACCATGCAAAAACTTAGTTTCCAAACACAGAGAAGTTAGGTCATAGAACGGCCTGAGTTGAGAAGCCCAGAGCCACATCCAGCCTGGCCTCGAATGCCTCCAGGGATGGGGCACCCACAACCTCCATGGGCAACCTGTTCCAGTGCCTCACCACCCTCTGTGTGAAAAATTTCCTCCTAACATCTAACCTAAAGTTCCTGTCTCAGTTAAAAACCATTCCCCCTTGTCCTATCACTTGTACTCCCTCCTCCTGTTTTTGCGCTCTCTTCAAGTACTGGAAGTCAAACCACTTCATTACATGCACCTCACCATCACATAAGTGTGATGAGTAGGTACTATTGGATCTAGATAGCTAGCCCTATTTTTGTTTTAATAGACATACACAGAAATCAAGTTAAGTCTTATTTCATTGAAACAAGTCAGTCACATGAATTATCCAAATTTCCACAAAAGCACAAGATGCCTGTCTTTGCCACATAACATACTCTAAATCCTTCCACAAGTACAGAAACATACATTACACAAAGTATTTTTCCTGAAATAAGTTTGCAGTTAGACTTCTGCTTAGTTCTCTCACAAGTTTAGAGAATTTCTTACATTGGCAGTACACATTACGTTATAGACATGTGACAAATGAAAAGATGTGAAAATTTTGTAGTGAAAGCAGACAAAACAGACATGTTTTGTTGTTCTCCCTTAGATTTTACTTACCAATATTAAGGAACCCACAGAAACCAAACCACGCTTTATTAACATTAAAAAATATGCAAATACTTTTCTTCTAAAATTGATCAGGCAAAAACAAACAACAAAATTGACAAAACTCACACTCTCCCCTTCAAAACAAGAAATCAGCATATCTGGATTTAAAACCAGTACTCCTCTCAAGTCTGATAACTGACCAAAATGACTTCAATACCATTAAATACTGATTTTTAAGAGAAAAAATTAGAACTATCTTTATAACATTATACTACAGTTCCCATGAAGGAGTTATTTTTCTCCCTTCGAATGTTTTCAGTTATGCAGTGAGAAAGAACAAATCATGAAATTAAGTTTCCTTAGTAGCCTTTTGTTTTCTTACATTTAGTCTATTCTGACATTTTTCTCTCCACTAGAATAAAAACAGAGGAGAATTAAAACTTGCTTTTAAATGTCGTAAATACTTTACCAGATAAGCAGAACTCTGAAATCAGGTATAAAGACACGCAAAAAGGATATGCTCATCTTCTCTACAAACTTATCGTGCTCATCTTCTGTTTTAGGAAATCTCTTAATGTCATTTTCTATGCACTGGATTTGTTTGTTCATTGAGTCCAGGTTGCTCTTCAGAGTTTTGTCTGAAACTAAGAAAAATAGTTAATTAGTAAAAAGATTCCATATTATGGTAAGAAAGAAAGAGTATCAGAAGGGGAAACAACAAACATATAAATAGTGTTAAGAAGAATTAGTCCTTTAAGCAGACAATTGTTTCTGAAATTCTGCTTATAAAAAAACTCTACTGTTTATAAAAATAAGTGAAAATATCTTCTGTAGTATACCAAATCTTCGTACCTAGGGTGGAAATGTCACCACTCAATTCTACAATTAGTTCAAAATGATTGATATTCTATCCAAATTTAGTGGTAAAAATTCTAATATTTCATTCTTTTAAATCTAATTCAAAGATTAGAAAGTTGCTAAGATGCAAAGAGATTATACCTTATTAATGCTTGTACTTGCTTAAATGAATATCTTATTAATGCATGTACTTGATTACAGAAATGACTTAAGAAATAGATGTTAAAAAGATCAAATTTGTTTATTTATTTAGGGAAATTAAACTGATTTCTATAAACCACAGTTTGTGAAACCCTCTGTTAACACCAAAGGTCGGTTTGAATAATTAAAGCCACTGATAATTCAGAAAAAAAAAGAAAAAAAGAGAAGGACTCACAGTATAGCACCAAAAGCTAAATAAAGGCTACACCAGAAAAACAGTGCTTTGTATGTAATATGCTATTCTACCATAAACTACTATTTGTATGCTTTGTATTAAACAACCAGTTTAACTGATTTAACTGAATGTCTATATTCTATTCCTTTCAATCCATTTTGGGCATCCTAAGTTCTGCTATTTATTTCATCTATTTATTTCATCAACCTCATATTTCCCATTATCACTATTAGTCTGTAATCCAACTTTGCCTGGCTTGTTTGTATAATGTAATATTGATATACATATGTTGTAACTCATTGTCCAACAGCTATGGCACGTGATATACCATGGTGCATATGTGCAAAAATCACAGAGAGCAAGGAATGCAAAGTAAGAGGAGCAAAAAAACTGCTAACACAATCTGGGTTTAATCACCACTGCAGCTAACAACAAAACTCACTAGACAAGCACTGAACAGTCTGATCTAGCAGATTTCTTTATGGGCTCTCCAGTTCTGACAGGAGTTTGGTCTTCCCAATTTAGTCAAGTGCAAGCCATGCTTCCCTTTTTTTTTTTTTTTTTTTTTGTACTGAGAAGTGTGCAAATTCAAGAACAGACAAAAAGGAAGAAATAGGTACTATTTTGTAGCTTTCACGCCAAAACTTCTTACTAATGGCTGGTATTAAGGAATTATTTGAGAAGCCACTTAAAGTGGTCTTCAAACTTTAATTAGTTTAACTACAGAAATTCTTTAATGCTTTAATTTCTTTAGTAAGTAACAGTCCATGAGAGTAATCTAGTCTATTCTCTAATTTTGCCCCCGATAATTACTTTGAGAAGTAGAACCTGCCATACTAAGTAGTTTTGTTTAAACTAGAATTCAAACTGTAGCTTTAAAAAGTAGTTTCAAAGTCTAAACTGCCATGACTTTGCATATTATAAGATAACTGCCAAATAAATCCTGAAAACCCTAAGGGAAAATGTAGCCTATGTTCTAGCAGAGTGCAAGCCAATCCCAAATACCACTGAATCTCTAACAGAATCTTTTTCAGAAATTGTACCTTGGAACTACTACACAAAATCAATCTGTGAATTTTTTTTTGCTTCTCCGTCTTCTTCACTGACATCTTGTCAATGAAGATGAATACTTCTGTTGAAAAGCTTTTAATTAGATGATGCCTAGGCTACCAACAATATGGTAATGCTATGTGCAAATACAGGAGCTTCTCTAGGGGAAAATGAGTCCTCCAGTACCTACATCCAGAAAAATACATTGAGAGATTTTCTGACATTTCATTATTGCAGTTTATGTGAATGAAAAGAATGACAGAAGTCACTATGCAGCGTAAGGCTGACTTTTGATTGTGATGCAAAGCGCCAGCTTTCAGATTCTGTTATGGAGAGAACAGTCACAGATGTAGGCATTAAATTTATCATGCCAGAAGGCATTGTCTGTTTCATATCCACTAACATGCCAGATTGGGCAAAATCTGTTTCAGCAATTTAAACTGTGCAAGGTAGAAAATACTGCAGATTTCTTTGTAAAGACTGTTTCTTCTACTGCAACAAACTATAAAACTTCCACTTGACAGAAAAATGACTACTACTTATGAGTATGTTTCAAATTGCTATATTTTAAAACAACAATGACACAGAATGTTTTAAAATGTTTTTCTCACTTTAAATTTATGACAAGATCTCACTGAAATACCTCATAGACTTTCAAAAAAATTGTACTTGCATGCAGTATTTGTAATAATATACCATGTAAAGTATATAAATGTTTGCAACCCACAGTGCTTCTTATTGCTGATGTCCTTCCTAGTGATGTCACAATTGGCAGAAGCATGTTAGCAAATTAAAGAAAGATATTTTTTATGTCTACATGAAGAAGAAATGTGTGCTCCTGTTATTAGTACTACACAGACATAACTCACCTCCCCCAAGGCCTCTTTCACTTGATTTTGCCTAGAATTCTCTGACATATTTTTTTGTTTTCCTTGTTCAAATGAATACTTTTTTCCCCCACATGGTATACCTTGGTTTCAAACAATGAATTCTGTCCACTGTGTACTGGGAGAGCAAACAACTTCTGAAAGGAACTTTAGTATCTGTATCAAATTCACTGTTAAGTTCTGCCCTTCACTTGGAGCTTAGCTGTTTTCAGAAGTTCTACATAACTGCTGAGCTAACCTCCAAAAAAGTTGATATCAACACACTTTTTCTTTTTTGCTTTATCTGAATTATCAAGATCTTTTTCAACATCAAGCAACACGAATTTTATTGTATATGCAGGGGAAAAAAAAAGCATGGAAACATAAAGTTAGCAAATTAACTGTAAAAAAGTATGACAAAGAATGACAGTGGTGGCTTAAATGCAGCTGGTATTTGAACCCAGATTTGACATAACAAATCAAAGCCATAGAATGGCTTGAGTTGGAAGGCAGCCATCCAGTTCCAACCCCCTGCTGCTCTGTCTGGTTGCCACTCACCATTATCAGGGCCCCATTCAACCTGGCCTTGACCACCTCCAGAGGAATGTTTGATGTAACAGTTACATTTCTAAGATAATCAAAACTCTACACTCGCTACCAAAGAAAATTCAAACCTTAATTACAATTTAGAAAACACGATAATTGTTCAAATTACATTACTTAATGTATATAATGTCAAAAGACTTTATGATTTAAGTAATTTTAATCTTTTCACAGCCAGGCAACCAGTGCACTGAGAAGCTCACTACATAATCCATCAAAACTATGCAATAGTAAATGAAGTTTCCTAACATTTTCACTGAACAATACTCTGTCTGACCAAAAATGTAAGTAGCATTGTTGACTTGGTAGTATAATTGAACTGTACTTTTCACATGCCATCTGTGAACATTTCAAAGCATATTTATTTTTTCTCTATTGAATAAAAATCAAGTGTTAAAATGAGAAACATATTGTGCTTATACACACACAAAAAGAAGTGTTTACTCTCAAGCAACCAGGCACACACTAAAGACCTAACATAGTAAACTAATCATCATGATTACAATGCTTAAACAATTTCTGATATGCAATTTCATAATCTCTTCACTACCCTTTGTTATTCTCACAATCTATTTCAAAAGAAGAGAAGTTACTTTATTACAGGTTTTCCCCCTCACTTTTTCTCAATAAACATCAGAACAGGAAAAATCCATGTGGATTATCAATGCTTACATGTTACATAATCCTGCATCTAAAATGAAATGCTGCAAATATTTCATGTCAAACAGCTATTACCTCAAGGTGCTTTACCTACTTGCTTACCTTTACTTGCACTCTCAACATGCTGCAGTTCATCTGTGAATTTTAAGATATCTCGATAATTCTCCTCACACACTTCCGCCAGAAAGTGCAGTAAGGTTGTCTTCTGATCTGTTGATTTAGTATCTATAATCTGAGAAGTGAACACAGGAGGAAATAACAGGAAAAAAATTACTATTTTTTTTTACCTGTTTTTTTTTTTTTTTTTTTTTTTATCTGCCAGATTCATTTTATTTAAATTCATTAGCAAAAAGTTAAGTAAATCAGTGGCCTGTGAATTTTGAGCAGCAAACTTCTGCACTTCTTTGTTGCAAAAGTGTAAAAGGAATTTAACCCCATGCTGCATGGTTTTTGTTCTTGGTATCAATTCTTAAACCCGAAGACAGTATGTGATTTTGGCAATGGCAGTTCAAAATGATGTGATAAAAGAACTAAAAGCCCTGAACAGAGATTAAATGGAGCAGTTTAGTTCATTCCTTCAATGCCCTCACTGCCAGATTTCTAAAGCAATGTGTCTTACATGCAGAACGGTTGGACACAGGGCTAAGGTATTTGCTCTTTTACCAGTCATGTTAAAGGAACTTCTTGTAAAACCACAATTTTTACAGAAGAAAAAAAATGTAGAGAATAACACTTGATCATAACCTATGGATTCAAACTTGACTGGAATTTCTGACCAATTTAAAATGCACCCTACTGGAATGCCAAATGACAACAGTCAAGCAAAGATAATCCTAACTGCCAGCAAATTGAATTCCGTAAGTAGACTTTCATTTAAGAGAAGTTGCATGAGAATTATGTACATGATGAACCTAACTGCTGTTTTCATTCTCCTCTCAAGCGGACAGGCAATTTCCAGTGGTCTCAGATAAACAAGTGCTCTCGATGGTGATATGACTCTGCTCCCCATTATCCTAAGGGCATTACCTGCTAGAATCAACCTAGGATTTTTAAAGTGAATTTAAAGCCATGTTTAGCTTATCCATTTTCATGCAGATGTAAGGAATGAATGTATGAATTGATTGAAGAATCAGTGGAAGCAGATTATCTGTTATTTAAAGTTAGAGACAGTAGGTGCATGGAAGAGTGAGCTAAGCATACTTCACTTCTTACAGAGAAGTACTATTACAGATGTATTTGTAAAGACCTTTAAACCAAACATTATTAACTCATCTACCACAGTTCTTATACAAAAACAAGCTACAACATACACAACAAATGAAATCAAGGATTTATTTAAGAAGTGTACATAAATGTGTATAAAATCTCTTATTTGTTTTCTCATTCTGTAAATCACTAGAAGTTCTAATTCTATAATCCTCATGACAGGCTTGCCATTGATGTTCAATTTAATACAGGCCTTTCAGCTTTAAGGATTACCCTGTTAAGAATAAATGACTACAGTCCAAAAACAGGCTTTTAAAAATATAAGGTATTTAGACAATTAAGAATGCAATTTAAATCATACTGAATCAGTGATTAAGGATTAAACAATGCTCAGTAACGGTATGTAGTTAAAAGGTTTTAATACGTTACGTATATGAAGGGTTTTTCAACTTTAAAAAAAGATAGATTTAGTGTCTCAACATCTGTATGATAGAAAGAAATTGCATTTCAATTTTTTTGTGAACAAGAACTATGGGATTTGCATTTTTTCATCATTCTGACTACATTAAGTGGATGAAACATTTTTTCCCCTAAAAGGACAAAGTCGCTTTACCTGTGGACAACAAATGCAATAAATATTGTCACCATCAGTAACAGTCAAAAGTTAATATTAGCATTTGCTAAGTTGTTTAAAACATCTAGTAAACAATCATTCAGATCTTAAGCAGTGCCAATACATATTGCATTTGTAAAATATTAGCAATACATGCCACAGACTACAGGTATTCCAACTCTGTTTTTAAAGGAGACACTAACATAGATACTAAAATTTAAAAAAAATAACAATTTTGATCCTATGGCCTTTATCAGAGAGAGAACAAGGAAATGACACTTATGATTAAGGAAGTCAGTAAATCAACATAGGTCTTAAGGAGCAGCTTCCTGCTGCATGTCAAAGCATGAATCTGAGTACTCAGTACTGAGATTCATTGTTTGGGAAGGTATTAAGACAAATAATACATGGAATTTGATACTTGCAAGCACAACCACTCAAAAAAGATAATGTCACAATAATAAAATTTCCCTTTTAATTTAGTACATTGATAAAGCATTTCAAATGTGTAAATGGTATCATAATCAGGTTCAAGTTTTTTTCTTTTGTGTGTGTGTTCAGGCAAATCTTTCTTTCACTCAAATTTCTATCTAGTTTGACTTCACAGACATGTGAGGGTTCCTGTCCTTGAAAAGACAGTTGCTACTGAGGTATGGTTAAAAATAGTGGCTGGATTTTTGTTTGCTTCTAACTACAACCAGATGGGTTTAAGATAGTGCTTTTCTTCATTACACTCTATTAACAATTGTTAATAAGATTTCCATAAATCAAATGACCAGCTCTGACTATTTTAAGAATATCTGAAAAAAATAAAATAGAAAAACCTAGATCAATACTTGCCATTTATTAGTTACTTTTTCTTTCGGATCATATACTAAAACACTACATCTACTAAACAATTAATATTAAGATAATTCAAGAACAGCACAAAATTCTTACAGCTATCAGGTTTTGTTGACAAGTGAATTTATAAAGTTAGGGTACCTCATAATTAAAGCAAACTCTGCTTTCTACATGTATTTTATACACAGAAATGTGTACACACAGACACATGTTATTCCCTGCACAGAGCCCTGTTTAACTTCTGGTTTTAAAATAATAATTTACAGCTCTCTTAATACGGTTCCACAGACAAGCAGAATGTCCACTGAAGTGGACAAAGCCTGCTTAGTACTTATATGCACTGCACTGTATGTATTACAGAGAACGTTTTAAATATTTACTCTAAACCTCACTGGGAAAAATAAGTGTTTCTGTAGGAAGTATGTCCTGCAAACAAAAAAAAAAAATTAACAGATTCTATTTCTGAGGGCAAGACAAGTAGTCAACTTTTTATTTTTAATCTTAGTTACTTTTAATGGAATTTAGCTGTAAGCACATATAACTATACTTCAGCAATTACTCAGTTCAGTAGAGAACAATTTGTAGGATCTACGTTAGCTGTGTCAACATCTGTAGAATTTGCACTGAAAGCAATTCATAAGTCACCTGGAGTGCAAGAATACCTTCTTGAAGCTATGCTATGCTCAAGTATCTCTCAAGATCACTCATTACTTCCCTTCCCCCTCAAGTAAAAAATATATTAAGAAACTGTTTAGTACTTGCAGATTAATTTCCCTTTAGATTCAAATGCTATAGGAAAAAAGGCAGTACTGGATTGATAAGAATACCTTAAATTTAGACACAGTTTAAAATATTCATTTATTAAAATGAAATTACTTCGCAGGTGAAGTTTTTTATTTTACCTAAAATTGGCAAAATCTGTTTATTAAACTATAGCAAGACTCTTTCTCTGCTATCATATGTCAGATCACACTTGTGTATTTGAAACGTTGTTGTCCCCCAAGGTTACTACACTTAGAGGGACACATCAAACTTCTCCAGGGCCCCAAACAGAGGCTTGAATAATGGGCCCTCAGATTACACCACACACAAAAACATGGCAAAATATGTTAACTTTTTTTACATCTGCTTACAGATGTTTCATCATTGCATTTCCAATAAGTGCTTCATGAACTGATATAATCAAGTTCAGAACAATGTCTTACACATATTTTACCATTTATAGCAGCACTTCTTTGAAGTCTTAAATTGGCACTGTATCATATTTTGAAACCACAAGCGAATTTTAACATAGAATAACAACATCCAACTTGAATTCCAAATACTTATTTCTTGCTTGATGGATAGTAGGATGGAAGACAGAAATAAGAGACAAGTAGCTAGAATATTTAAAATAAGTTCTGTGTGTATGCTATTGAAAAGACGACAGACAAATTCAAATTAAAAAGGCTGTTCCACTTTTACATCCCAGAAACACTCATTATGGTTACAGCATAACAACTGTCTTAAATCACCAGTGCAGTGAGTAGGTCAGTTACAGCAGGAGACTATCCTAGATCATTTTATCCTATATTTTTGCATCCATTATTAAAAATAGGCATATGTAAGTGAACAATATTGATTGTTTTTCCCTTCTTAGGGCTGTTTCTAATGTACTAAGAGCTTCAAGAATTCACACTCAGCAGTATTATAGCTTCATCTTACCTTGCAAAGAAATGTGATGTTAAAACCAAGAGACTGTTCATTTCTGCTGCCAGTGTTCATATAGTTTCCAAGGAGCAACACTAACTCCAAAAGCTTACTAAAGCTTTCACTCTTCCTCAGCTCTTCACAAGCTAGTGTAACTGCCATAATGCCAGGCTTGATATTGTTTATATGGTCTTCAAATGAAAGTTTGAAAAGAATTGCACTGAGACGTGACCTCAACATTTTCACTGAACTCATCTACAAAACAAAAAATGTTAAATCAGAACATAAAAGAACATAAGGTTACTTGTGTAAAATAGCTTATATTGAAAAGTACTGGACAGTCAATTGGAAGACTACGCTTTCTGTATGTTTCCATCATTTACATTGTATTTTCCAAGAAACTGTACCTGCACATACTCACTGGCAACAAATACACAATATCAAAATCCCTCCACACAGCACAGTAAATGTAAGCCAGTTCCACCTCTTAACAAGAAGCCACGATTAGCTTGAAGATACATATGCTAAACTTATTGTCACAGCTCCAGTAAAGTCACCATTAGAATATAAGCTTCTCAGTTATTTCCAAAACAGTACAACAATTTCTCAAGTGTCTGTGCTAACACAAGCACAAATGTAAACATACAGACTGATTAAACTTGAGAACTGTATTTTTCATTTTCAGATTTTCTTACTGAGCTGATGCACAGTTCAAGTTACACACTGCCACAGGAGGAGCAGTGGGGGAGAAAAAAAGACGACAAATCCTTAGGGACCCCCTCAGGGGTTCTCATCACATAAGATCACGAGTGTAAATACAACACTACCTGCATTTCAATCCAGTATGTTTCTGTCCTTTTAAACAAATTTTGTCAAACTCTTCCCTGAGATATTATCCTCTGCTTGCAAGAGTAGAATAACACTAATTCCTTCCTGACATAAATGACACTGTAGTAAAACTATGCCTGACACAGATGCTGAAAAGTATCTCAGATAGTAATTTGATTAGCTTAAATCCCCAAGACCAATTTCATTATTCTAAACACCAAAAATAAATCCTTCTCTTCCATATTTTCCACAAGTAATCAATATTTCCTTCTACTTAGCAATGGACTGTAATTGATAAAAGACATTTAGAAGATAAAGATAAATACTGAAAATTTTTAATCTACTTAAAAATTTTCATTTAAATGCAGGAATGATTACCTTCCAAATCTAAATCTTAACTTTAATTAGCAGAATACAGAAAGATTTCTCCCCCATTGCATTCACTATCAGTGGTGTTCCTGAAGGACTTTGTGCCCCTGAAAGAAAAGCTTGGTTATGTGACAAAATCACACATCATGGCTATCAAAACAAGGATTTTTATGTGCCGTTGTCTCTGTTGCGCAAACCTTTACCACAGCTCCTTGAGGAACCAAGATTTTTTTGTGAGGAAAAGAAATTAAGTGGAAGTGTTTCAGTATAAGCAGCATTTCTTCTTTCCTTCCAAGATTTTAAATACATCTCCATTATCAGAAGTGTTTATTTGAGCCTGTGCAAGTCATACGTTCAGCCTTGAGACCGTTTCCTAAGCATCTTGTATTTTAAAAACATTATAATAAAAACTTCTGCCTTGAAAACGATCTACCTTCACTGAGATGTAGTAACCAAAGTCACAATTAATCACTTAATCTGCTTTAACCTTCAATCTGCAATTTTTATTCAAAATGAGACTTAAATTGTCAAAAGCTTTAGATCATAAGAACAGTGTGTTTTTTCGTTTGCTCTTTTTTGTTTTGTTTTGTTTTTTTGTTTGTTTGTTTGTTTTGTTTTTACTAAACTAGATGGTAAAATAGAATATGCCAATAAGCTTTGGGAAACTTAATCTCCTCATAAAGCAAGCATCCCCATTTTCGTTTAGCAAATTCTTCTACTTACATTCCAGCAAATACTGAAAAACTTCTCTAAGCTTTCCTCAAAAGAACAAATCACAAAGAAACAATCCTGAAAATATGGATATTTTTATGATTTTGCCAACACGTTTCAGTGGAAAAAAAAAAAAAAACAACAATCTTTTAGATTAGATCCAATAGAAGACAAGTCAGATAAATGCAAGATCCCATGTTTCTAAGATAACCAACATGATACAGTCAACTCAGTGACTTTCCTCTAGATACATAATTTTCTGGGAAAGTCTGCTGGCAGAATTGCAGTGAATCATCACAATAAGAAACAAATCATACTATCAGATAGAAGCAATGCGAAAGCACTAAGTACTAAATTTGTTGGATGCTCGATTAAAAAAATTAAACTACTCAACAACTGCAAAAAGCCCAAGGCCATTATCTCAGATCAAGTGGCTTTCAGCTATCTATCTGCAAAACAAAACGACAAATTCTTACTCAGGTAAGAAGTGTACTCAGAACATCTACTTTCTACATACACTTAATATATACTACTTGGATCCTGGCAACTTCATTAATTTCTACATCAAGACAAAGCAAGAGAACAAGTTGTTCTAACATATGGTCTTCTGAATTAGAAGTAGAAAAAAAACTTCTAAGTGCATAAAAAGTCTCCGAGTGTTCTCATACACTCAATTATTATTATTTACATTTGATAACATAAAACTGAAAAGGGTTTTGCATTGTCATTTATATGTATTGTGCAGCTGTCTATTTTCCTTTTTTACTTTTTCCATGTCCCTATTAACATTAACCCACAGCATCTGTTCTTCTGCCTATAGCTGCTCAACTGCCATTTGGAACTTCTCTAAAGAAAAAAAGAGAGAAAACAGAAACACAGGATTCTTGAAGGCGGGTTGTGAGAGAGAAGAAACAGGAGATGAGATGGTGTTCAGGAACCTCTGACTGTATGTAAGGAAAGCAAATTTAACAGCAAAGGTGGGTAAACACTCAGCACAGCGCCGGCAGTAATTTACTATTATATATTAGATAGCAGAATGATGGGAGGAAGCAGATGTACAGCATTCCACGCCAAAAATATCTCTATGTAAAAGCTAAAGAGAAAAACACAGTTAAACTGAATAAAAGAGAAAGGTTGAAGCTGAAGTAACAAGGAGGGTATGATGTTTATAAATAGAAATATACAGCAAAAGGAAGGATCAAGTTGGGAGAATTCAGTTATAAAGATCAAGGCTGCTGCAGTAAGAAACTGAAATGAGTGAAAACGAGCAATGTCTATAGTAATGCTTTAAGTCAAGATCATTAAACACAATTTCTGAATTTATTTAGTAAAACAGTTAAATTAGTGGAATTCATAGAGAGTCATCTACCTCTACCTCGTGGGCTTTCATCCTGTATTTTCCTTAAGCATTTTAGATATTCTCCTTGTACAAAATCTATGCAATGCACAACTCGGTTCAGCCTATTTTTTTTATTACATGCAAGGGCAAAGTAAGATAATATTCATTTTTTGCAGTCACTCCCTCTTAAGATCTGCTTTTTGCCATTTTGAAAGTAGGCACAAGGCAGACAATAGACAGTGCAATTGTTCTGACCTGTGTTCCTTCCCAGAGAACAGGAGCCCTTTCTGTTTTAGGGATTAAAGTACTACTGTCATTTCATCACATTGTTTTAGTGAATAACGTCTGTTAAATGACAGGAGATAAAGTATTCCTCCAGAGGTTTTAAAAGCCCATATACTTATATTCAAAAAACATTATAATAAATATAAAAAATAAAACTGTTCCCCAAACATGCTTTTTTTTTTTTCAGAAGCATGAGGAAATTTCATAGAATATAAACATATTCATACCAAACACATTCTACTAAATTTCTTTATCCTTGTCCTCAAATGTTTTAAATTATTTATGAATGACAAAGTTTTAAAAATCAATAGCCTTGAATTTTTCAAAAGAACTCATTAATACCTTTCATTTTTTAATTTCTCTAAAAAAAAAAAAAAAAAAAAAATCTAATTAGGTCATGTCATGTTCCCTGCATCCAAACAAATCATACCAAAGACACTTCTGAAGCTAACTTCAGAAGTATCAGCTATTTCATTCCCTTCTTTTAAGGACCTCTGTTTCAATATATTTTACTTTATAGGACACCGAGCTGATAGTCCTTAATGTAATCTTTTAGAATAACAAAACTGGAGTGAAAAGATCAACTAATTTGTTAAGTTTATATAATATCTTTGGAAGACCAACAGCAAAAAGAGTCTTTCAAGTCCTAGCTTAGTACTCACTTACAAACAATTACCTACCAACAAGTATTCAGTAATTTATGCAGTCTTTCAAGACCTATTTAATACTTGGTATCACACAATCACGTACCAGCAAATATTTGGTAGTTTATGCAAACTGGATAATTTTATTCAGAGACTGGTTCTAGTCATTATAATATCTTATATTTCAATTTTTGTAATAGATATATGCACTGAACAAATAGAAAAAGCAACAGAATGATCTTCAGTTTCAATTATGATAAAAATTTATGCTTCTAGAGCCATTTCAGGAATTCATATGTGTATATATACATGCAGTACATATTTACATATAGTATGCATATATATGTATATTTGTCATAAAAATATCCTGAAGTGGTAGTTACCCACACATAACACTGAGTTCAACTCTTGAAAAAGCTTTCTGTTTAGCAAAATAAGATTATAATATATAATATAACTTCTCACACCAAGAAATCTTTCCTCCCCTTAACAGTTATGTATGTATACTCTTATATTATGGGCATATTATCTTTCAGCTGTTCAGTTTTCAATACAGCAAAATAAATTTACCAAAGTTGTCAGTGCCACGGAGTAAATGGATCTTTTATGAACACTCAAAGTTCACCTTCTTAAACAGTTAGGAAGAACACTCCAAATTCAATAGACACAAAAGCCTTTCACACAAAACACTGTATAAGAATAAGACAAAAGACTTGGTATGGCAGAAACAGCTGTTCCTCTCCATTATGTGCTATACTTCCTACCAAAAAAAAAAAAAAAAACAGTATTTGTATTTTAAATTGTTGCTGATCAATAAGTATTGTGCATGAGGAAAATGTTGATATAACACTAACCAAAATACTTTAAACCTCCTTTTTGCATCTACTTGATACAATAATTCTCTCCAGTTAATTAGTGCAGTAATACATACCACGATTATAAATTGTTCTGACTCAGCAAGATCATTATATTCATCCTTCAATGCAGCTAAGGCATTAATTTCTTCCTGTTCAGGAAGATTCTTCATTACAGCCTAAAACAAAAATACATTATATTAAACTTGGTATAATGAATGAGCTATGATCTTCAAACAGCACACTAAAAATAACATAGAAATGCACAAGAAAATTATTCTTTTATTTACATAGCTTAGACGCTATATAAACTTAAAATCAAACCAATAATTAATACATACCTCTGTTACTGTCTTCAATTTGAAGAACACCCTCTCAGTATTAAAAAGGTACAGAAAAAATTCTCAGCTACTGTCAAACTCTGAAGAATTATTCTTTACCTGCCAACCTTTTTGCCCTCACAATTTACTCATTGCCCTCATATACTGCTCATTAAACATCAAGCAAGAAAAAAGCATCAAGCTACACATAACCACATAAAAACAATCTTTAATTCTTATTCAAAAAACTTGCACACAATAAACAAGGACAATCTCAAGATTGGACAAATATTCTGGAAGGTGAAATCAGCTTTCAACATTTTTGAAGACATGAACTCAGCAGAATCCATATTCCTCAAAATCACGTAACAAAACAGACTTTTAACTCCTGTGTCCCACCCATCTTGGTCCTCAAAGATAGGAGAGGAAAGGAGTGGGTCCTAGTTCTGACCGCATTCTAGTCCTTCGAACATTTGAAAATGAATTCTGAGATGATGTGCTCCATTGCACTTCCAAGGTTTGAAGTCAGATCACTGTTCTCTTCAATGCAGAACTCAGCCATAAACAAATGATCAGTGCAATGCAAACTACATGGTTTGGCAAACACACATCAAATAAAAAGCACTGCCCAAAAGGGTTTGCAGAGGGAGGAAAATGTTTATCTGTTTGTTTAAGTCTGACATTTAAAGGCCAATGCTTTCACTTACTTCTTAGTTAAAATACCTACAATTCTGCTAAAAATGGTATTTTACAAGAGTATGCTTAGAAAACGTACTCTACCAAAGACAATAAGAATGAGTAATGAGTTTTCCTAGTATGCTGTTCTCACAGAACTGCACTATCATCATTGATCATGTACACAACCTGCTTAATCCAATAAATTTTACTAACTACAATAGTGTAAGATCAAAAAGTAGCAAGAAACAAGTACTTCAAAGGAAAGAGCAGTCGTCTGTATGCTCAGTTATGCAATCACAGAATCAAAATTGAAAAAGACCTCCAAGATCATCTACTCCAATCTGCTACCTATCACCAATATTTCTTGACTAAAACACATCTGAACATTTCTTGAACACTTTCAAGGACAGTGACTTAACCACCTCCCTGTGCAGTCCATCCATTCCAGAGCCAACCACTCCTTCTGAGAAGAAGTTTTTTCTAATATACAAACTGAACCTTTAGATTTCACCACTGTGATACTCAGAATAAAGCATTTTCTGCATAAGCATTTTCATGAAGTTCAAGTTTAGTTAAGCATGAAAGAAAGCTAGGTTTGCTTTGAAGAAGTTTTCCAATTAGTAATACTGAAGACTATTAAACCAGTAAATTAGTTACTGAGTCACTTAATTGGAAGATAAGAACAAAAATAAAGCAGAACAAAAATCGGATAGATAATAGAGCCCCTCTACTCCGATATATTTCCAAAATTGTCCTTGGAAACAGAGAAGCAACCTCCTTGGGGTCATCAAGTAAGTCTCCTTGTCTTAGAAGTAACTCTGACAGATCAATTACTCATAAAAATGGATCAACTGCCAAATAAAAGTAATTTAAGCTTACTACATGAGTCTAAAGCCTCATTTTTTGGACCATTCTAAGCAGTCAAGTTAGTGGCATGGCTGCACTCATGACAAATTCATACACGTGTATTCTGTGTTCAACACTGCCTTTTACTTAAGTATTGTCATTTTTCTCCCCAGTGCTTATACATATCTCTCTTCTTTCAGTATAGTTATAATTTAGTCAGATACCCTCTCAGCTATTTATATTGCTAATCTAATCAAGCCAGTCTTTTCTAGCTTCCTTCTGTAAACTGCTTCTCCATTGAAACTACTTAAGATGATTGACCAAAGTTCAGCTTCTCCATTTTAAATTCATTTCTGAAAAATATATTAAGTATTTTAGATAATGTGTTGGGTGTGCATTATTCATAAACATAAGAATTACCTACAGAAATTGACTGATAGACCTTACAATCACATTTGTGCATTTTGCGCTGCACACAATTTGGGTGGTATGAAGTTTATTTTCTTGTGACCAAAAACTAACACACCAATATAGTAGCTAATGTTGAACAGTGCTTTTGCAGCTTCAAGGTCTTCTTGATTTTTCACTCTGCCACGCAGCAAGCAGATCAAGGATAGGCTAGAGGTATTCATGGTGGTTTTTCAGTATTGCTAATCATACAGGCTTCTCAAGCAATCTGATATCCTGGATCCTAACAGCAAGACTTCCTCCTTATTTTTATTAATTTCTAAATACATCAACTATACTAAAAAGGTTATTTCAGATGAAATACAAATGAGATTCTTTGCTATTCAATTTGTGTTTTTGTGTGTTAGGTAGTATAGATCAGAAGATGACGCTGAGAAAACAAAACAGTATGCGCTCCTGGGCATGCACTTCAAAGTCTATGAGACCTATGATTCTACGACCTCAGTAATTTGAGGTTTATGAGTGAGAAAACTCTTCCTTTAGAGCCTCAGGAGAAAATATCTCCAGAAGCGCAGGAAAAGCTTGGTGTCAGACAAAACTGCAGATTACAGTCAAAATAAGTTAATTTGATAAATTCAATTTATACTGTATGTTTGGAAATGCAGTAGAGCTAATTTTGTTTTTAATAAAATCCATGCTGAAGTTTGACTAAATTATGAATGTAAACTGTGTAAACAACAGGCAATTCAGTTTAGCCCAGTCTCCATAGAACAATCATTTTCCAGGATCAAGAAAGGAGGAAAACACTCATTTAGAAAGCCTTAAAGGAACAGGAACGGGGACACAAGCAGGTGCACTGGAGGATGAAAGGACAAACAGAAGCCCAGCACATTTGCCAGAAAAGCATCACTTAGAGAAGACTGGATCAGCTAACAGCTACAAAATCATGAATCTGCATGTGATATTAAAAAATGAATTAAACACTACTATCGTTGGTGAGGTACATCTACACATTGCTTCATGTTTGCCTGTTTCTCTGCTACACTGCCACTTCCAAAAAGACTGCTCTTCTCCTGCTGTGGAGAATCTAAAGATATGTTAAGAAGCTGAGAAATTTCTCTCTGGCTGAGAAATTTTGGCCTAAAAGATCAAATGACATCAGCAAGCAAAAGTTTTTAAAGAAGCATGATGAAACTTCATTAACAGGTAGTTTAAACTATGTAAATTGTCTCAAGTTCAAAAGCTAGTATCAGATATTTCCTTTTGAAAGAGAAACTTCATAAAGTGAGAAATTAAAAGGTACTATTAGCAAAAAATCTCTTTGAAAAACAGTTTTACAGCTCTATATAACCACATACAAAAGTAGAATAAAAACAAAACATTACGTTCAAGAGAAGCATTTATAGCTGACACATGGAAAACACTACACTATTTTTACTTTTGAATTCTTACATTTTTACGTAATTACTACACGTACAATAAGCAATAAACAGAAACTAGCCATTGTTCACATACCTGAACAAAGGTTTCAGTCAGCTTCTCTTCATTAACCTCTAAAATGATGTTTTTTATTTCTTCATAAGGCATACGTAGAGAACCCAAAAATATTGCTGAAATTCAGTAATAATTAGAATCAAAGACTGATTCAAGAATGCAAATTTTAATTCTAGCAACTCAGAAACAGTCACCCTGATTCAAATTAAGATAACTCATACTGAAAGTCTCCTATACAAAAACAAATATTACGTGAAACACATTTCTATTCAAATTATAATTAATCTTATTTCTCAGAAATGAAATCATGACAAGAGTTAACTGTTTAAGTAGCCTCAGCTGCTCCTAGGTGGTGTCACTCCTCTGTTCATCTGTTAAAATTAAGTTCCAGTATTATAAAAAGCAACGTATTTGTATTACAATTAGAAGAGATTTGTTCAGCCATTTGAAGATTTGTGTCCATTATGTTTATCAAACTATAATCAATTCCCAGAATAATCTGTAGAATATTCAGATAATATTCCTTTTAAAATCCTTATCAAAAGCAAAGAAACAAAACAACCTAAGTCCTTATAAAAGAGGCTATACGTATTATATACACTTCAAAGATGGATTTCTAAAAGTAATCTGATCTCCAGCTATTACAACATCTCAACAAAGTCCTGTTCTAAAAACACGAAAACATCCCTAACACAGACAGATTAACATACTGCTTTTCATAAAGTGCTGTATATTCCATCCCACTACTACAGTTGACTTCTATGCAACCATATTTTCAATTCCTGGTTTGAATTTTTATATCACTCATGTCATAGCATATCTTCTGCTTCGGGAAGTTTATTCAGGAAGACGGTAATAAACAATGCAGAGATTTGCTTTTACATACTTGATTTGCCACTGGTTTGGCAATTTGGCAATATCCTCTTTAGAAGTTCAGCTGCTATCATGCTCTTTCTGCACTGCTCTAACCGAAGAATTATTAAGAACTATCAAAACTGTGAGCTGAGAGGCCATAACCCAAACCCTACCAATGCTGACTTAGCTGAATCAGTGACTATAATTTAATTATACTTCCTGTCCAAAGGAATTATAGAAAGAATCACTTCTCTGTACAAAACCAATGTAATTCATTAACATTTAAGTCCACAACTTTTTTTGTTACATTTAGGCTTTCCAAAGTTGTATAATGCATTTAAATCATACATGTAACAAAAGTTTTCTGAGCTAAAAAGTTAAAAATCAATTCATAATGCATATTTTAAGAAAAATGTTGTAGGCATAAACAAAGGAAGAAGATTTCAGAATAGCCACGTAGACAAGATAATTACATATTCAGCTGAAACATTTGACATCACTTACATAAGTTTTGTGAAGTTTTTCCATCCAAAACTCTTAATATTTTGTTCTTTTTCTTTGACTGTTCTGTTTTCTTTTCTTCTTGTTTTTCTACTGTCTTTTTAGCTGGGAAAAAAAAACAAACACAACAAAAGGTATTTATTAAATATTACAACTCTTAAAAGACTAAGAGCAACTTAGCCAGAAAGCCATAACACTACATTTGTAATAATCAGCTCAAGGAAAAGTGAATCCTTTGCCTCGATGTACTGTAAAATGCATAAAGAATCAAATAATATCAATTTATAAAATTAGAAGTGAAATAAATTTCTATACAACGCCATTTTTGTATGCACTATCAAATTGTTGCTTATTTTAACCCACACGTTCTGCTATCTTGAGCTCCAGTTTATTGCGAACATCTTTAAAAATGCATCAAATAGGTATTACCTCAAAGCACATGAGCGCCCTCTGTTGAAACAGAAATACCATTTGAAGATCTTCATTCAAAACCAGTAAGATAAAGTATTTGTTATTTATCACACTATAAACCTGCAGAGGTAGGTTTTTACTAGTCGCTTTCTTGTCATTTTTAAAGAGCAAAACAAAACACAAAATAGAAGCTTTGTATTCCATACTTAAAATTACACAGAAATCAACATGGTAAGAAAGTAACTAAAAGGTACGCTAGATTTTCTGCATAATTCAACACATTTCTGGGTTTATACCACTTGAATAATTAGTTGACCTTGGGCATTTTCATACCAGCATAAGCTAAACTAGACCAAGACAGTTCCCTCATCTCCAGCTATCTCTAAACAGCCTAAGGCAGAAAAAGCTAAAAAGAAAAAACAACTCTACAACAATGCACTGCTTGCTCTTCACTGCCCCCTGCATGCACGTATATCAACAGTTTTTTCATAAAACCATGACAACGTATGACCAACTTGATTTATATTTGAACAAGAACAGAGCTACACAACAACTTTTTTTCAATCTCATAGGCAGACCATACTCAAAACTCCCACCAGCACCGACCTGTTAACTATAACATGCTACAGTTCAAAACCCTTAAGTGACCCTCCATAAATTAACCCAACACTTATCACTACTTTTTCCCTTGGTTAAACAAGAAAATAAAACTAGGTACTCAACAGCCAGTTGTGAAACTAGCAGCCACAATTAGAACACACAAGACCAAACCTTCAACAATTTTGCAATAAACAGCTACTCTTACGTGCTTCAGCCTGAAGGGCTGTAATACAATCCCTATATAAATACTTGATATCTAGGTTTGATTAAAACTTTGTAATTTGGAAAAAAGATTAAAGATTAAATCTTTCCAAAGGAACTAATTGTTTCAAGCACGTGATTAAGAACTTGTATTTGCCTTTATACCAAGTCACAAAAAAAAAACAAGGAGAAATACCTAAATCAATGCTTACTTGACTGCAAAACTGCAACTCAGCATCAACACCAATCTTACCAACTTAAGAGTTACAAGAGACATAAAATTACTAGAAATTCTTCTACGCGAAGAATGCAAATGAGATTGACTCATGCTGGGAAGTAGATTAAACACCAGAGTGCCAACAAAAGCCACACCTTTCCTGTTCCATCATAGTGGCTCTTTCTCCCTCTGATCATGTAGCCCATTTTAGCAGTGGATGACTGCAGCACAATCATGAATTATAGAATTCAGAAAAATAACTGAATGAAGTAATGCTACTTGATAAGTTTTAGAATCAAAATACTACTACTAATGGCCAATCTCTCAAATC
This sequence comes from Lagopus leucura, assembly GCF_019238085.1. Taxonomy (NCBI): domain Eukaryota; kingdom Metazoa; phylum Chordata; class Aves; order Galliformes; family Phasianidae; genus Lagopus; species Lagopus leucura. Next base: position 3,949,703 of record NW_024962270.1, read on the forward strand.
TTTTCAAGAATCCCTTTCAACATAAGATCCAGCCAAAGGAAGAGCTGAAAAAGAATTTTATAGCAGTTAATATAGGGTAGCTCAAAAAAGTAAAATTAAAAAAATATATAGAAGCTAAAATACCTGTTTTACTTCTAGAGACATTGTGATTTAGTGCACTGCTTATTTGTCAGAGCCCTTCCATAAAGGCAATGATTTGAATTTTCATTCAAAATCAGCTTGTTTTCAAGACAACGTCTTACAGACAGTACCCATAGATAATGACATTCGCAAACACAGCTTCCCATGACAAATTCAGTTACACTTCACAAAGAGGGTATAGTAGAGTGGAAATGCCACAACTAAATACAATGGGGCAATGCAAGAAACAGGTCAGATTATCAACCATAATGCTATTCTGCCCCACAGGGAAAAATCCTTTAAAACTCAAATGGACTGCACCTGAAGCTTTACTCCACAGGCATCATCATCACTTAAAATCCCTGCTGAGACTGACAGTTGTCACTGAGTATTCTAAAAAAGTTTGTCCATTTTTAAGCATGCTACCCGCTTTTTACTCCTTTAATGTCAAGCTTGATCCAACAGCCTTGCAAATTCAAGGCTCACCTCTTTTTCTTCCCAGAATAATCTAACGAAACTTCTGTCAGTGTTTGACTGCTTTAATCAGCCATGAAATGATATCAGGTTTTTTTTTTTTTTACAGTTATTAACACTGCCCAGGTCCTTTAGCAGGCCACTATCTCCTCCACCAGTAAAAGAGTCTAGAAGCACAAGTATTTTGGCATCATGTGAAGGAGGCCTACACAACAGCACAGCAGAGAAGTTCTGTCAAGTAGTCCTTATGTCAGATCACAAACTAACAGTGCAAAGTATTTTTTATTTTTTTTTTTTTTTAGATATCCTGCTCTACATCTCTATTTCATCTTGAGTCTAATTCCATTTCACAGATAATTACACAGGTGAACATGCTGACTTCTCTGTAACTGCACACACAACTGGGTGCACATACAGGTGTGGACTTCAATTTTGTCTCCAAGAAAGAAAATGATGGTTGCGTACAAAATCAACTCTCCCTTCAGACTGGAAGAAGGAAGATTATTATTTTTCTTTTAAATTAACATTAACAATCAATCATAAAGGTGGCAAACACCTACTAATGCACAGTTATTTCACACTGGTTTTGGTTGGTTTTATTTTACCATCTATCTGAAGTTGAGAGGAAAGAGAAAGGGAAAGAGAGCCAATACGATCAAGCAGAAGGAAGTAAAGTAATTTAAACATGGGCAGAAGTCTCCTTGAAGAAAATATAGATCTAAATTCTCATGTTATATAAACTGCATTGTTTTTTTACATTCAGAATTCAGTTCTATTGTGTTATTAAAAAGATTTGTTTATCAGCATTAGAGGGAAAAAGCTGATGCAACATGCTGAAAGGGGTTGTTTTCTGTAGCTCTTGTATTACGCAATCAACCCACACGCACCTGAAGTGCGTATCTTTGGTGATAACTTCAGCTGGGAACTAGTCTAACCCCACAAAAAAGGCACTACTTGTCTCACTGTTGATTTGAGACAGTCCTTTTCAGTTTCAGATGCTCATGTGGGGTCTAAGCAAAAAAAGTGACACTAAACAATGTTAAATAAGTCCAAAATACTTTTACCATGACTAACGATAACCATGGCAAAAAATGCACACAAATATGTTGAAATACTTCAGAGACTTAATTAAAAAAAAAAAAACCTACCACTAGTACTTCTTACTTCTGTACCAAAAAAGCAAGCACATATGGCTCCAAAATTATTGTTCTACACCTGTTCATTAATTTAGCTACTGAATGCCATTTACATGACAAATTTTTAGAAACACATAAAATTTTACTTAATGATTCTAGAGCTGTTAAATCATTTGCTTCCACATTCAAGTTCAGTTTGTGTTAACCTCTACTTTTTTTTAATTATTTATTGCTTAGCTTCACAGTAAAAATCTTTATTCATGAATATGGTTAGGATCAAGAGCAAAGGAGTAAATGGAATTAGTGTTTACCGTTTTATTGTCATGCTGTATCTTCTTAGTCTATAATTTTGTATTTTCATTATCAGAACAATCACTTTTAAAATAAAAAATAGTATTCTGAATAGAAGCATATACTAAAAAAAAAAAAAAAGGGGGGGGAATGGGGAGAACAGAGATGTAGGTGATGTAAGTGAACTTCAGTCTGTCAGAACCTGAGCTTTAATTTTCTCTATTTTCTCTTAAATCTTTCCTCACCGTGAACAAAAGCCCATTTATTGTCATGGGAAATGAAAGACTAAGTTCATCTTATTTCCATCTGGTAGATGGCTTACCAGCTGCATTTACTGGTATTAGACAGCAAAGGTAAATACACAAAAGAAATTATTTCTTACTTTTTTTTACCAGAAAAAGAATGCAAAGCTAACAGGTGCAAGAATATGGGGAAAAATTAACTGCCAGAACAGTTTTTAAGGGCTATATCTTTCTCTCTCTTCTCTCTCTCTCTCTCTATACACAGACATACACACACACACACACACACACACACAGAATGAAAGATATACATAGATACATAAAATATATAGAGATATCTATAAAATACAGGAGTGTCTTGAACAACTGAAGTTATTAATTACACTGAGATATTAGTCTGGAAAAATAAAAGAGATCCCATGAGACAATGTGAAAGAAAATCATAATAAGGAGCTAAGAACACCAAGTAAACAGGTATTCAATATTTTTTGAATGCCACAGAAAGGTAAGTGAATTTTACTTCTTTGAATTTGACTAAATTGATGACTTTGCAAAACTATTCGTAAGTTTTTATTTTCAACATGTTACCAAAGATGTGTTATTTGCAGAGGTACTCAACAACAGAAATAAACTAGCCTAAAATAGCTCCATTCAGAGGGACCTTCAGGGTCCATCAAGACCAAGAGCTAAAAGTGAAAGCATATTATTAAGGGCATTATCCAAACACATTTTGAACTCCAGCAGGCATGGGGCACCAAACATTTCCTTAGGAAGCCTGCTCAGGTGTTTGACCACCCTCATGGAGAAGACATTTTTCTTAAATGTTCTGAACTCTCTCTGGCACAACCCTGTGCACTCCTGCACATTCTGTTATCAGTTCCCAGGAAGAAGAGATTAGTACCTTCCCGCAAGCTTCCTCAAGAAGTTGCAGAGCCACAAAGCCTGCTCTTAGCCTCTGTTCCTCCAAACTACAACCCCCATCCTCATAGGACATGCCTTCCAATCCTTTAATTAATTTTGCTACCATCCTCTGGATCCTTTCAAGGACCTTAACATCCATCTACACTGTGAAATCCAGAACTGCACACAATATTCAGAGCGTTGTAAATATGGTGGGACAATCTCCTCTTTTGACCAGCTGGCTGTGCTGTGATTAATGTAGTACCCAAAACAGTTTCCTGACTGTCAGGTCTCACTGCTGGCTCTTGTTGAGCCTGCTGTCAACAAAAGTCAAAGCAAATAAAAGTCAAAGAAAGGCAGAGAGAAAGGAAAGTTGTACATAATGTTATCTCAAACTTGCACTTATTCTCTCCCCCTGCTGATATACCGACAAAAAATCCCTCAGTTTTCTCACCACACAATTTCTTCAATCAAACTGAAGCACAGCAAGTTCCTGAGGCCTGGTTAGCACAGCTGGCTCAGCCTGTGAACCTGCAACAACCACCTGTTTCAAGTTGAGTAGACAAAATACATCCAAGCTTTTGTTCCAGAAAACAGAAGGAACTCTGAAAAGTTTGTGTGTGTTCAAGGAAACAAAACTAGATCATAAGTGCAAATGTGTCTAGAATGAGTGAGAGCTTGGACAACCGCAAAGGCAAATCAGAAAACAACAGTGCAGATTTAAGAGAGCAGTCATTAAGGCGATAATCTTCTTCAATCCTGTAACTGATGGAACTTAAGAGTATTTCATGGCTCCCACATAAGAGACTCTGGGAGATGCCAGGGCCCTGCTTTTATATAATGCTCAGCATAGCTGAAACCACAACTCTTCTCCTGTACTGCATCACCTCTCCTGCAGGATGCGTTAAGTAGAATGTCACACATTTATACGTGTAATTGCATTTATTGTGATTAAAGCAGTTTGGTGTCCAAACATATTTGGTTCCAACATGGTCATTCAGACTGAAAACGTGACAAACCACAAACCACTTTCCTTTACATCCAGAGATGAATGCAGAAGCATTAACAGATGCTGGCCACCCCCTCTTGTCAATCAGATCAGCAGCTGTGTGGTTTCATGTTTATTCCCAATGCCACCTGGCATTTTCCAGTTCACCTAAAATCACTCAGTTATCAATTCCTCAAGTGAAATTAATTAAGCACTCCTGCTGTCACTCTGTCCTTTCTGCAATCAGAATAATCAAATAGCTAATGCAGCATTAAAAAAGAAACAAAACAGTAAACAATTTTATTACAAATAAAGCAAGCAATTGATCTGAAAGTAGTTCTTAGTTTGAGATCGTGAGATTAAAAAACAGCAGGAGAAAAAACATGGAACATCTCTTGACATCTCATATAGTTTTTGCCTAATTAATGTAATCAAGCTGGAGGAAGTGACATCAACCTAACGTGTTCTGCTCCGAGGAAGAAAAAAATTCCTGACTTAGTTTTATAAATAAGCTCTGTTAATAAACAGCAAGGGTACTGTATTCTTCTTATTTACTCTTCTAGAGCAAGTGGCTGCTACTGTATTTCTCCATCTCTTTTAAGAAATATATTTAATATTTTTGTTCTATTAACATTGCCCTAAAATGGTTGCAAATAGCCTAATTTTCAGCTGCCATTTGACAAACTGCATCAGTAACTCATGCAGTTAAGCTGCATAGTTAAAGCATACTTTAATAAACATTCTGTACTAGAGTTGCTTCCAGCTTTCTATCAGTACATGCCTGGAGGACTGAGCAAATAGCAACAATTAAGCAAACACAAATGGTCACAGAAATACATGCAAGTATTCATCCTGAGCATTAGAAATCAAACAGCAGGCAAACTGATTGAACTGAAAATATCCTCAGTGGGCTTACTTAACTGTGTTGTACCATGTGTTGTAGGAAGCTGAAATAAAAGCTAGCAGCCTTTTCCATTAACTCTTTTATCACGTTCTCTCCATGGATATTTTCATGGCACAAAGCCCCAGAATTGTCCACTCCATTTCTCCCTTTGCCACTGCCCATATTTCAATATCTACAACACAAAAGACAGCTTTTTCTAAGAGGAGACATTTAGCCTTGGTGCATGTTGCCAGTCACAAGATCAGCCAATGCATTTATATGCATTTATATATATATATGCATTTATAGCAGTATCATGGCAAGTTTTTACATGAGTCAGAGAAAACATTTGTCCAAAGAACTAAAATGAAGCCTACAATGACAGCTTTAATTTGGATAGTCATGTCTCAGTTTGTTTCCCCTCCTCTTAGATATCAGGTGATCACCACTACAGAACCACTGGATATGATATTAAAATCAAAGTAAAATTAAATGAACTATCACATTTCATCAAGATTTTCATAAACTGAAAATCTTGCAGTTATTATTAAAAACAAAAATATTTAAATGGAAAGTTTAGCTATTGTTCCTCTTAACCAGGTTCATAAAAGGCATGTTTTTCCCAAGAAACTGATACAGATTTCACATCCCAAACAACTTTTAGAAAAAAAATGAAGTTAAAAATCCAAAGATCCGAAAATCTTATTAAATAACCAGGTTAGATAATGGTGTTTAATTGCACTGAGTAAAGCTTTACAATAAGTAGGTGTTTTTTTCCCCTCACTCTATTATTTGACCTATGAATTTCCTGACTATTTAAATGCAGCAATCATACGTTTCCAAATGCATATTTCAAATATCATCTCCCTTTGAAAAAAAAAACAACAAAACTTCTCTCTTATCAGGTTTTAAAACAAATTCACATGGAAAAACTGTTTCACTTGTATATATTTAAATCTCCAACCCTTACATCTGCTTATCATTTTCAAGATTTTCTGTAGTCTGTAGTTTAAGTATAACATGGCATGACCTGGTTACAGTCTGACCCAAGTAGTGAACTACAAGGCATTCAAAAATTGCAAAGCAACCTTTCTGTTGACTGAGTGCTTGAGAAATATGGGAACTTTGATTTAATGATTCCTAAGAACTTCAAACTCCCACTAATTTCAAGTTGAAAAGGAAAAAAAAAATTACTATGCCTGAGAAAAATAGTTATCAATATTAATAAAACCGGTAATTGGGTGAAATTTATTGCTGTATTAATGATTAATAGAAAAACCTTAAAAGGGATACTTTCACAGCTATCAGATCTAAAGACTACATTCACAAGGGAAAGATCATATTAGAACCATAGAATTGCTCAGGTTGGAAAAACCTTACAGACCATCAAGTCCAACTGTAATCTAAGCCATACTGCCCTAACTCTAACAACCCCTCCTCTAAATCATGTCCCTGAGCAGGGACATGTTAAAAACAAGTGGGGAAATATCTTCCTTAAGAACTGAACATTGTGTATTGGCATACATATTCAGTCTCTTCCAAGAGCTCCTTAACATTCACTAATACCCCTCTGGGCATGCACTGTTGCATCTAAGGTGGTCGTACAACCTCTTCCTTTCTCCCTATTTTTCCATCATCAGCTTCATCAGAGATTTTTTGCTGATCTCTAGCTGATTTTCCCCAATTTGGCAAACATCCACTGCTTGCTGGGTCATGAGCAATTTCCGAAACAATACATGTGAAATCTGAGAACACAGTCCTTGCACCTGGTGGATGCAAGATACAAGTAGGATACAAGTAGTTTATTATGACTCCAGTGCTTCTTGTGAATGAAGCAGAATCACTGAGAAACACAAAACTGTAATGAATGTCTTAGAAGTAGCACTCATTGATTCCTTTTGCTTAAACTTAAACTAATATACTGATGTTCATCACTAAACCAGCCTACATCACCAACAAAATTAAGCCAAAATTACGCTGTAGCAGATCAAGATAGTCACATCACACCTGAGCACCAGTCCCCCAACCTTACCAACAGCCAGGCTTCTCTATTCTCCTGAACACATTTAAATCATATGCACAGAATCTGTACTTTATTCTAAATATAAAAGATGCAATTTATGCTTTGCTTACTTTCATTTTAGCAACATAAACAAAATGATTAAAAAGGCAACATTTTAACACAAATTATGAAAGTGTCTTAAGTGCAAAAGCAAAAAATGTTAGAAAGTCTCCAAATTCCCCCCACAAGAACTACAGTCCAGAACATTCCAGATACTTTCACACTGATTTATAAAAATTAGCCAGTTTATCATGTTTATATTCTGCTTTTAGAAAGTTCCTTTTTCTCCCACCTCTCCGCACTGGGAAATATACTTTTATTAGTTCAAAAATAACTATACTCTTACTTTAAAACACTTAATTTCTTCAGATTCTGTAAGTGTTGTTTAATTTCATCTTTATATCTTTGAGGGATCATTGACAAGCAATTCAATAACTCAACAAAATTAACTTTTTATCTGCATATGTATCTAGTATTTTAAATTTCTCAACAAATTTAGAATGTTAATAGCATGATTGCTCACTCAATGCTTTAGATAGATACATTTAAAAAAAAAAAAAAGCCATCTCCAAAGAACATTAATTCATTTAGATAATGGATCTATCTTAGTCTTTGTATACATAGCAGACATATTTCCAATGAAAGATGTTCTATTCAAAGCACCTCTTCATAATATTACAGCTTCAACAGCTAACAGTAAGACACAAGTTGTAATCTCAGAAGTAGGTGAGGACCTTTCGGGAGGTTGGTCACCAAAAAAGATCATCAATCAGTTTTGTTCGTAAAATTAACAGGCAGGTGTAGGGATAAAGTCTGGTTCTGATTGGCTGGCCTTTCAAATTATTTTAAAAGGAATTGGTCCATGAACACCCAGCTTCATGGCTGAATCTCTGCTGAAGAACCAGTGCTACAACTCTCAGCTCATTGCTGGTGAATATGCTTAGCTCATGGTGGTGACTATTTTGAAAAACAGTGTTTTGTAGCTAAAACTTCCCTCTAACAAATATTGTTATTGTGCTCCTCGCAGCTGTTGCAGTTTCTGTGGTAATAAATAGGAGGCATTACTTCCAGAGCAACCTATGTACTTGCACACTTGAAGAACAGTTCCTTAACAGACAGTTTTTCCTTAAATGAGCTGTTCATATCAACAACAGCATGGAAGTCTAACTAATCGTGTCCTGAGAAAGTAGCGTCAAATTACATATTTTTTTTCCCTACTACCTGACTTGATTTCCTATGTAAAAAATGAAATTGAAATGAAAAACAATCTTAAATAGTATCTTATTCTTTTTGCTATTTTGACATTAGAGTAGGCATTCTATCAAGTCTATTTTTTTTCTTACTGATTCATACAGAATAAATTTCATTCCATTCCAGGAATACATATTGTTTTTTATTTGAGAACAAACACTTTAAAGATTCTTTTTTCAGTTCAACTTCTGATTTTTTTTTTCTTCGAACTCACAGAAAAAAAAAAAATACTCCGTAAGAGCATTATAGATGAAGACTACTTCATGAATGTATTCATATTTCATGTTAATTAGTCCTTGTACACAATCCCTTTCCCTGGTGTGCTCAGTACATGTGTCTCTGTCCTCAACTACTCATTAAACGTGCTATAGTTCATTTGAGCACTGCGTCATTGAGACTGAAATAGACATTTCAGAACACATAACCTGCCTATCTTCCTCTGCAGTACTTTATAAAACCACTACAAACAGAGGCTTTATTTCCCTCAGAAAAACAAGACATATGGCAATATGTTCTACATACATACTAGCTGAGTCACCATACAGCAGACTGCAATTCCAAATGTCTTGAATATATGTTTGTCAGTAACATACACTTATCTGCATAGTAAAACTAACTGTTCTCTAATGGGTACTTCTGAGATAATAAATGTAGGAAAAATACAAAACAAAACAACAACATGCATTTCAGTGTTTCCTCCCTTTTCTCTTGACATTTTCTTTTTCACAGCCAAAATTGACTCTTCTCCTCCACCTCTCCTCAGTACTTCCACTTTTACTTCCTGAGCACCTTGGTCTGACACATTAATACATAAGTTCTGAATGTTGCCACCCAAATATTAAGATAGCACAAGTAAAACAACACTGCCACTACATTATTAAAAATGAGATTTTTTTTTTAGGTCTCATTTTGGCTCATTTGGCTATTTCTACACAAATATTTGTCTTCCAAATTCCAAACACCAAAAACATTGCTGCACAAATACACCATAGCACCCACACTAAGGGCTTTCTGAAAAATCAGCTCTCATTCCAAAAAATCAGATTTTCATGAAGAAAATACAGAAGGGAGATCATTAGGTTGTTATACATTTACAATTACCAAGCGATTTCCAAACATTACTGGATGTGTACCAATAAATGCCTAAAATTATTCAAGCAGTATAGCTGTATTTTACACAAAAGGATTCAGATTAAAAAATTGTTATGCACCAGAAAAGAAAGCAGCCCTCCATGAATTCTACTGCTGAATCTTTGAGAAAACTGATTTCAACTTGTAGTAACAGCTAAGCAGCAGTTCAGTTCTTCAATATTATATTAAAACTCTTCAAAACCAGCTTTTGTTCCACAAGTTCTACAACCAAAAGATGGCCTTATAGCAAGCACATGTGTACAAGATGTCCTCTACAATCTGAATTCCATTTTACCTACAACATCAAATTCGAAGGACTGAAGTTGGCAAACATTTCGTCCTAATTGGAAGCATTCATTTGCCGTGGCCACTTCGTTGTGCTCCTCTCATTTTATTAAGAGAGGCATCCCTTCAACAAGAGTGGATAGCTGTTCAGGAGCACCATTTGCATAGTGACTTCCTTGTTCTAAAGAATCTACATGTGCTAAAAAACAATACAAAAGTCTTAGGCGACCTCGTCTATGATTTTCCTGAACAACATCCAGCTGCAGTACAACTACATGCATCATTCTTGTGCCAATTTAAAAACACAGTTCTCTGCTTAAATATCAAAATTTCATTTATAAAATAAATACCTATTAGACAGTAAACATAAGCAGTTACATTTTAGTACCTAATGCAAAACTGAACCTCATACATAGAACACTCAGGTTTGTTTGGTTCTATTTTGCTTTGTGTTTTTTTTCCTTTTTTCTTTCCTCTGCTCATCCTTCTTCCTCATAATATTTTAAGAAAAGACTGATTATCATTAGCTGGTATGAAGTGCTTAATGCAGTTTAAAGGCAGAAAAACTTATTTCATTGTTATTAAAAGCCAATCTTTTTTTCCTTGAGAAACATTCTTACACAATTACTTTTAAAATCATTTAAGAATGAACCCCTCCCTCACAAATAAAACTCCCCAAAAATGCATTTTTATATAAATCTGTATCAAATAACAATTGCAGACATCAGTTTACCTAAACAAAAGAAACTTCTTCCATTTTCTAATTTGACAGTACTAAAGGGATAAGACACTGAAAAGAAAAGAAGGATGGCAAGCTACCATTCTGCTTTTACTTCTTCATAGTACTTAAATTTATTGTTGTTGAAAAATAAATCAAATACATTCAAAGATGAAAACAAATCAAAGTAATGCTATATGAAGCTCAGATATTAATCTGCTGACATAATCAAACAGTCTAACTACATTAAATTTGTGTTAGACACAGAAGCACGGGGTCACCTACACACAAAGCATTATTTTCCTTCTTACCCTCACATTTTCAGAGATCTGAATTCAAAGAGGAGAGGAATGAAAAAGACATGTTGAATTAAGCTGTAGACCAAGGGAGCCACCTGCAGTTTGGAATTCAGAAACAAATTCACTAGGTAGGACTTAAATTCTTTTTTCTTTTTATTTCACCAAGAGTGCATATAGTTGACCTTGCACAACATATGTTTTATATTTATTTATTTATATTTATATATTTAATACTGTTTTCTTTACTGAATTGAGACTAGCACTCTCACAACTACAAATAGAGAACTGTGCTAAAGGAATTTTGGACAAAACTTAACTTTTACAAGCTCTAAGTGAGTTAAGTTAATTTGATCTGGGTTTCTTAACATACAGAGGTCTCTATAAAAGTAATGCCTCCTATTTATCTCCATGGAAACTTCCATAGATACAAAGAGCTCAATAACAATATTTGATTGAGCAAATCCTCATCTACTAAATGCTTTTTCAACACAGTCACCACCATGGGCTATGGACTTTCACCAGCAATGGGTAAGAGCCTGCATACTGAGTTCATGCAAATCTGTACCAGCAGAACTGATTCATTGTTGCTGTCTCCACTGCTGAAAGGCACTACCCACCATATCACAGTGCTCACAGTCACTGTTTGGCCTTCATCAACTTCCAGCAAGAGTCAGTGAATGTCATTGGGTGTCATTTTTTCCACGCAGAGGAATTCAACGACACATCTTCACTTCATACACACTTCTGTGTTAGAAGCCATTTTGTCTAGACTGCCCCTCTGCTGAACGAAAACTTAAAATTTGCTTTTATTACATGCAATCTGTGATTTCAGCACAAGTGACTGATGCTAAAACATTAATCCTGATGAAAGAATGAACACCATCTGCTTTGGAAAACTAAGTGGTAATAGAGAGGATGGAGAAATAATAGAATTTGTCATCCATACCTATCTACAAAAAGAGCAAAAGGTAGGGAAAAAGATGACAGTGTTGCCTACAGGTTTCCTGTGAAACCAGTCTGTCTTCCTTTTTTCCTCCCTCTCCTCACTATCTGATAGATGCATAAAAAGGAAAAGAACATAAGTTACTACAGAAATAAAAAAGAACACACAGAACAGTTAAATAGTGAACTACTGTTTAATAATTAGTAAGAATAGTATTTTAATTAATGTTTTATAAGTTTTTCCTGATCCCCATTTCAAAACCGAGCCACAGAAGTTTTAGAAATTGCATTCAAATGTAGATACCAAAGGTAGGACTTTGGTTTTAGGATGGCCACTTAAATTTTCATATTCTAATTGCTAAAACAATAACATATTAAAATAATCCATTTAATATATTAATATTGAATATATTTCATTAGACATGAAAATATAAACCTAAATATTTGGTTCAATAATATTTTGTGTACAAGATGATTTTTACTTGTCCTTTGTCAATCAGACTCCATAAAGAAACAAGTATGAACTCAGGTATTAAAACCTTACTTTAATCTTCAAAACATGCATCAAAATTATTGTTAAATTACATTTTATAAGTCTCATCTTAAAGAAGCAACAGAATTCTGATCAAGAAGTTTTCCCTTGAGTTAAGTTGGATGGATAATGAATTCTGTACTGGAACAATCCCAGTAGTTACAGACTATTATGTACTAATTACTACCTTTACAGATCTACTGTACACATAATTAATTTCTTCAGAGTACCACTATCATTCCTGACTGGCAAAATACACAACCTAAATTACAAGAGCCAGAAATTAACATGATCCTTCAGGGAGAAGGCATTAACTTGCTTTGTAGCGTTTTGCAATTAGACTATCAATCAAACAGCAAAAAGTGATTTTGATAGCAGCAGGCCAGATACATTGGATACTGTCACATTATAACAAACTTATTTGTGCCGTAACATTTTGATCATTCACTTCCACTTAACGGAAGACACAATTATGTGTCTTCAATACCCCGAAAATTGAACACCAGCATACAGCCTTTGAGATCATATTTCACAGAAGACCAGTCATCATGCTACTGCTGATGGCATTCTCCTTCAAGTAGGTAGCTGACTATATAGCTTGATATCAGCTAAGGACATGAAAGCAAAACCTACCAACTTCTTTTCTAGTTGAACAACATAATGACCTGCTTACATGATTTAAAAGATTCGTTATTGGTTCTTGCTAAGAACAGCACAACGATTTTGTTTATTTTGAAGAAGTAGAATAAAGTTTAACACAACAGAATATAATAGTGCTTAACACTAATCCAGCTAATAACAGCAGCTCATTAAATTTATGTCACATCCTCTTTAGAAACATTTTTACCACTGTATGAATTTCTGGATGATACAGTTTCATAATTAACCAAGTCAAAAGGAAAAAGTAACTAGTTGGAAAGCAATATTATCTGTAACCTTTTCCTTTGCATAGCCACACAAGGAAACACGTACACAACTGCCCCACTTCCTAATATTACTCGACTTTTTAAACAATAGGCATACATATGTTTCTGAAGACCTGATCTGAAATATCATTTGTCAAAATGATCCATGAGACTATAATCACCATGTCCATCTCTACATCTGGAAGGACAACTACAAGCTCAAAAAATTCAAAGAAAATTCGAAGCCCTGGAGTCCATTCATCATAGAAGCCTTTAATAGGTATTCAGATTCTTCATTTCTTTTGAAGAAAACAAAAGAAAATCCTTCAAGACTGTACTACAACATTAATAATTAGATATCGACTTAATTCAAACTCTAAGATTTCAAAAGATTTTGAGACCTTACAGAGAATATTCTTAGCACTTTCCATTTTCCTAGTTAGGCTTGATAACTTACTTTACAGACTAACTACTGCAGTTTCAGTGTTACTAGTAATTTAAACCTATCTAAAACACACTCAGTACATCTATATTAAATATCTGATGTCACAACAGTGAATAAAGAAGCAACCCTATAGTTATTCTTTAAATATAGTTAAATCAAAATTCCGTTCTGAAGTAAAATTTTACCAGTCAAAGAACACTGTCTCTTCCTTCAGTTGCTATTCACACTGGCATTCTGAATTCCCATGGAATACAAGATAAACATAAGTCATAAAATTAAGATGGTTTTTTTTTTGAAGACTGTCAGTTTTCTCCCACTTACGCGTGTGTTCGCTTATATGTTGACTCTGCTCTCTAGAGGATATAAAATGCATTTCTATTTGTTACTCCTTATTGCTCCTGCAATATACTGAGAAACCACATCAAAAAATAGGACTAACAGGAAGAAAAATTCAATTTTAGATCATGCTTTAAATTAACATTTTGGTGATCAATGAGCCTGTGTCTGTCAAGGTAAAAGGTGAGGAACCACCTTTTTTCCCCCCCCCAGTTTTTTTTATAACTGCGCAATTAGGTCAACAACAGCTTTTAGTTTCGTATGAGAGGAAGTTATGTCAGAACTTCAAGAGGGTTTTTTATTTATTCCCAGCATTTTTAATGAAGAAACTTTTTCAGGAATTCAGAAAAATTTCTTCACATTGCTGATGAAAGCATTCAGCTCAAGGCAGAACTTTGTCACTTGCATTAAGAAGGTTCTCAATCTGCTGTAAATATTATCTGCTGTCATAGGATCTTCTCCTTGAAGGTTTAATTAGTTTGCTGTCACACCAAAACCAGCGATGAACTCCACATTATTTTAACGTTACGGCAAAGTTATATAGCCTTTTTTCATGTGATGAACATAGAGTATTTTTTAAACATCTATAAGCATTAGCAATTAACAGAAAAGCTATTTAGATGACATACTGAATAGCCGCACTTGTACTTGATCAAAGCTCCAGCACAGTTTTTATTTTCATTTTATTGTTCTCTTTAGGAGTCAAAAAAGCCACTCTACATGGTAGTCCAATAAAAATTTGTAAAATATCTGATGTTTTCCTAAAGTATTGTGCAAAGATTAAAGAGTGTACACTCGCACATTCATCCTGCAAAAAACTGATTTAAAGATCAATCACCAATGCCAGTAATAGTGTAATTTATCTTAAATAGCACGTAACTTTTGGGGAAGATGATGTTTAGATTATACACAAGCATTGTAACATTAATTTAAAGCCTGTATTTTAAGAATTTTTCTTAAATAAAAACTCCATATAGTATTCCACATTAGAAAAAAGGAAATGTGAACATTAAGATGTACATCCCCAAGATATGCCACAGGCATACATTAAGTTTATCTGGTCTGCACTTGGAGCCCACCAAGAGTCAGTAGGGCATAGCTGCAAAATCTCAAACACCTAGAGAGGTAAAGCACTCCAAGGAGATAGCTGTGCGAAAGCTATGTGTTCTAGAGATTTGAAGGAGAATGGAATGATGGACCAGAAGCTTTGCAAATGATTCTGAACTTAACTCTATAAGAAGGAACAAGAGCCTAGCTTCCGGTGGTAGACAAATGGCTCCTTCACCTGATAAGATCAATCAGTCCTTTAACTGCTTGTTCCCAAGTTAAAACCACACAGAATACAAAAACAAAAATACAACCCCAAATATACACAAAAATCTTTAAAGAGAATAATGTTTTCAACACAGTTGATTTCACAGCATTAGGCACATTTTAGTTGTTATTTAAGGGCATATTTTAATTGATAAAATTTAAGTCTTGGTTTTAATTGTAGAGAATTTTGATTTATCACAGCAGTATGAGTAAGTAGATTTTCATTATGTAGATTTTCATTACACATTAAACCCTCCCAACATGGAAAACCAAGAAGAACCTGACAAGATTATAAGATCTGAATATAAATTTAGATTAGGATTTAATTTGAAGATTCACATCTGTCTACAACATATAATGCAAATTTGAGACATACTACTACATATCACTGCTACCATCCAAGGCCACAGAGTGAGGTGCAATACCTGTAACAGATGGCTATGCTAAAATATATATTGCATATCACCTTCCTGCTTTAAAGTACTATATGATTCTGTAATATTGTACAAAGAATAAAAATACCACCTTTGCACAGCTTTGAACTTAATATGAGAGAAATTAGAAGTACCTTTCATTTGTGTTCCAAAGGTGACTGCCAATCTTGCAAATAGTTCTGGGCTTTCAAATTTATTTTCTTCAGCTTTTATCCAAAAGCTGTTTTCTGCTATCTTGTAAGGCTCAATCTGAAACAAAAACATCATTTCCAAAGTTAATAATTAGTACTTTTGATGACCAAACTAAACACAGTTCTACAAGACTGCTAAAAGAATTGGACAGAACTGAGTTTGGGAATGTTTTATGTATTACGATTTCTTAAAGAAGCTTCCTGAAATGCCCTCAACCCACACAATTTTTTGTAAGAATCTTTGAACAAATTCTCTAATCTGGCTTGAAGCACAGTATTCAAGTTTGTATTTATATCTTAAGATGTTTTCTTAAAAAAAAAAAAAAGTTTGCTTAAATGCAAACTCAGACTTCACAGGTTCACATTCAGCACAAGATAATGGTGCCCAAAAATTTCACTTGAGTAGTGCCATAGCTCCTCCTAGTGGCCATAACCCTCCCCAAGCAGAAAACTAACCCGAAAACAACAAAAACACACGAGATAAATACCTTAAGTATCATTGCAGGACAGATATCAATATTCTCTGAACATACAACTATTAGATACCATCAATCTAATGGGTTTCTAAATGAGATGCTCTTAGATAACTATTTGTTGCAAACTATTTTAAAACTCTTCTTAGAAAGGTTTTGCATATAGGTATGCAATTTGATGCAAAGTTACAATTCAGTTTTCACATCTAATAGAATAGTGCCTCCTCTTCTCACCTGAGTTACACTCTGGTTTGATACAGACTAACAAAATTAGCAATACTCAGCAAAAGGAAACTCCAGCGAGCATTCAGTCACTCACTGATCATGCTCCGCACATCCCACAGAAGTAACAGATATGTCTGCTCAGCCTTGAGAAAAGAAGACTGAAAAGGGGATCTTATTAATGTTTAAGTGTGGGAAACAAAGGGACAATGGCCAACAGTGGTCTGCGGGGACAGGACAAGAGGAAATAGCCATATACTGAAGTACAGGAAGTTCCACGCCAATATGCAGAACTTATTCACGGTAAGGGTGATGGAGCACTGGAACAGGCTGCAAGAGAGGTTCGTGGAGTCTCCTTTGCTGGAGATATTCAAGACCCATCTGGACACCTACGTGTGCAGCCTGCAGTAGGGAACCTGCCTTGGCAGGAGAATTGGACTTCAAGATCTCTAGCGGTCCCTTCCAGCCCCTACAATTCTGTGATTCTGTAATTCCGTATCACGAGGACAGGTCTGTGAGAACATGGCCAAAGCATAAAAAATATTCACCTGTCACTGCATAAGTCCCCTAAGCCTAGCATGCATTATCTGAAACCTCTCATGTAAAGCAATAATCTTTACATGGATTGCAAGGTGCAACTTCTGAAAAAGAACTGTGTCAATAAAATTAGTTTCCTGGGTTACTGATCTGTCCATCGTTGAACAGAAAGTTCTGCCAAGAAATAGTTCATTAAAAAAACTCAAAATAAACTGGGAGGGATATCAGCTTCAGAGCTCTAATAGAGCAGTAATTTACAAGTTTAACATTAAAACTGCATGCTGCTAAATAAAGTAATAATTTAGATAGTTTATTTAAAATAATTTAGACAAAAGTGACAGAAAACACAGAACTACTGAATGCAAAAGCCCCCAGTGTCTACAACAACACATTTATTATGTTCTGATAAGCTCTGCATTAAGTGTGAGCATCTACCTTTCTCAGAAAAAAAGGTATTTATTTAAAAACAGATATATGAAAAATACTGTTCAGATGGGTTTTGTAGTATAACTACCATTGACGGGAAACACAATGAAAATAAAAAATTCCTTTAAAACTTTTAAAACAAGCATATCACACGAACAAAAGAATGAGAACAAAATACTGCTTAATTTCCTAATTAGATGCTGTCATTTATAGTTTATTACTGTATTTATTCAGAGAACTGATCTCAAAACATTACTTCGTATCAAGGCATCCGTCCCTAGCAGAATGTTTTAGTAGTTTAAGTCTGTATATTCATTAACATGGCAAGTATAAATATTTTCACTAGGAGCAATTCTTTCTCCGGTGCCTTCTCATTCTTTCAGGGGGGAAAAGTCATATTCTTACATTTCATGCAAGGCTTTTAAAAGGAAGTAGAAAACAAACCCACAATAGATTGCCAGCACAGCAGTTTCACTCAGACTTTTTTTTTAAATAGCATGCTCCTAGAAAGCGTAACCAAATCACAGTCAAGTTGAAACAACATCAAACTTCATATTACTGGCTCAGAAAGCCTGGTCCACTTACAATTTCAAGCAAAAAATAAAATACATATAAAATACATATGTACATATAAAATACAACTTAAAGATCCCACACATAACCTACCCCCTAGTGTACAAAAATAAACTCTGCTTTGTACTATCCTCCAAAATTCCATATATACATTCCTACCAAGTTTTACTGCATTTTATTCCAAGTGACTCAATAAATTCTCTGAATTCATTTCCGACTGCACTATTTTTTTCTCATGACTCAGCCATATCTGCTTTAATTATGCAAACAAAGCTGTAGTCATCCCTTAACTCGGGACTCTTCCATCAACTGCCAGATTGTCAAGGTTCATAAGCAATAGTCTTCCCAACAGTTTTCCACTCAGCTATCAACACCAAAATTCCTATATCCTATATATCCTATATATAACACTTCAACCAGCTCAACGTGTTGAAAGTAGTTTTAACATGATTAAGTACACACTAAATGACTATTTGATAAAACTGCTTTAAACAAGACATTTTAATTTCTGAAGTGGTTGTGCGAAAAGGCAATTATCAGTTATGTCTGAAGACATGCAGAACTTAATTGACAAAGTATTACTCAAATATTTTAACATCTGATAGCTACCTGTATTCTCTGAATACAAGATGTTGTGGGCCCTTGGCAGGATTAAATTCTTGGAAATTTTCCTCATAATGTAAGCTGTCCCTTAATCAAATCAAAATCAACTCTATCATGAGTGCTTAGTAAGTAATTTGGATAAAGGATGAAGAGAATTCCCCAAACATCATAAGTACTACCAATGATCTAGTATAAACCCTAACACATTACCTCCTACCTCAAATGTCACTTTTTAATTAACGGGAGAAAAACAAACATAGTAATACCTTGGACCAGTTGATTCTCTTCATAGATACTTCCACATTATATTTTTTCTTCTCCTTCATTCCATGTGGTAATGCCGGCATCACAGGAACGGGAGCAAACGGATAACTACCAAGAAATGGCGCCATTGGAGGCCCACCAGGTGGTGGAGGTGGAGGCCCTGCTCCACCACCAGGCAGCGGAGGCGGTGGCACTGCTGCTCCACCACCAGGCAGTGGAGGCGGTGGAGGAATTGCATTTGTAGCAGGAGTTGCAATCGCACCAGGCAGCGGAGGCGGAGGAGGAATTGCATTTGTAGCAGGAGTTGCAATCGCACCAGGCAGCGGAGGCGGAGGAGGAATTGTAGTCACACCAGAAGCTGGAGTTGCACCAGGCAGCGGAGGTGGAGGAGGAATTGTAGTCACACCAGAAGCTGGAGTTGCACCAGGCAGTGGAGGCGGAGGAGGAATTACAGACGCACTAGAAGTTGAGGTCACACCAGGCAGCGGAGGTGGAGGAGGAATTACAGTCGCATCAAGCTGTGGTGGCGGTGGCAGAGAAGCTATCCCACTGGGTAGAGGAGGCAGCACTGTTCCACTAGGTTGCAGAGATGCTGTAGAAGGTGGCACATTCACAATTGCTGGAGGAGGACCCTGAAATTTAATAGAGCAATTTTTTTTTTCATTTGAGGAGGGAAAGAGTTTTTTTAATATGAATTTGAACTAACTGTGCTGATGCTTTGTCACAAAAAATTTATGTAATACATGGAATTCATGGAATTTATTTTTCATACTCCTTCACTACACAATTATTTACTGTTTCTAGTTTAATGGAAGTAATGGTTAGAGATAAATCTGAGTGCACCTAAAAATCAATGTCACTATTCTATAAATGAGTTGAGAATGGAAACAGGGAGCTTAACTAGAAAGTTAAGGTATACGACTTTTAATTGCACCATTATTATGAATGAGCTGAGATATCTCAGTAATTTCAACTGCGTTAACAACAACACAGCTGGTTTAACAACTGATTAGTCCAAAAATCTCTTGGTTTTCTTGCAGAGATCTGTAAGAAACGCTAAGTGGATATGAATTAGGAACATAAGTTTGTATGGAAACAACAATAAAAAGCGTAACAGATCACTGGTAACAAGAATGACTTTTGTTGATAATCAAGAACACAACAAACAGCAATTCATCTGTTAAAAGCAGCGTAACATGTTTACATTAAAATAAGAAAGCCTGTGCTTTCTTAACGCTACACCACACATAATGGCAGCAGAAGACCTGCACCAGAAAAAGGTGGCAAACAGGTTATAAACACATGAAATTCCTCCCATTATGCAAATAGGAAGGAAGACTATAGTCATTAAGACAGCTTTTCTTAAGAAGAAAAGGCAATAGACAGACCTTGCCTAAGACTCAAGGAGTAGGAAATAACTGAGTGAGGCGTAACTGTCAAACCATCATAACTGCTAATACCAAAGGCAGGTTCCTACAGGCCAACCCATTAAACAAGAGCCAATCAATAAATGTGTTGACAGCATAACACACAGCATCTCTTGCGTTCTGCCTCACAAGTGATCACAAGTGATTCCAGATAGATAATCAGGACATACATTTTTGGTGCTTGTGAGAAAAAGAAAACGAATGCAGGTAAAAATCAGCTTTGCTGAAATTCAGCACCACTTTCCCTTCCCTGGGGTCTTTCATTTCTGTTACATTTATCTATGAGATTTTACAAAACCACTGTATCATTCTTTCAGAAGTCCACAAAGTGGGTGTTCAGACTCCACTTGCATGCCCATTCTTGAAAGTATGTATATTACACATGCAAAACAATCACAGCCTTCTGAAAGAAACACTTTCAGCAAAACATATAGTAGTAGTGATGTTTAAGCATTATCAACTACCTGGAGAAAAAAAATCAAACTAAGAAAATTTCTTCCCAGTAAGGGAGATATGTTGAACATACTACTATTTGAAAAAAGCTTTAGTAGTTTATACTAGCGTAAAAAACAAACAAATACAACTATAGCATACATTTCAAATTCCATGGAGACAATATTCTCTAAGGCATTTTACTCTTAATTCCATACAAATAGTTTTCAACTTATTTTAACTCAGTTTTATTACCTGGGCTTGTAATCGTTTGATTTCTGCTTCAAGTTCTTTGATTTTCTCCTCTCGTTTCTGAAGTGCTGCTTGTGCCTCTTGTCGAGCTGTGAACTCCTCGTCAAACTGTGAAGTTAACCACAGAGATGTTTGTCCATTTTTTTTCCCCCCCAACACTCTGCCTTTAGATAAATTTCCTCAGGTCCTAAGCGAGTGCTAGATGAAGAGCTATAAAGCGCAGAATCACAGCATGGCTGCAGTTAGCAGGAACATTAAGGGTCACCTAGTTCCAAACCCCTGCCATGGGCAGGGACACCAGCCACTAGACTAGACTGTCACATTCCCTCCTCTCACGCACACTTTATATATATATGTATACTTAAATAACATCAAGTAGAAATTTTTTCCCATCAGTTATGTACAGTAGATGAATTCAACCAAATAATATTTGCAGCTGATCGTATTCTTCTGCGTTTGATTTCAGAGAAAGTCAAAATCAGAGCACTGCACAGAAAGGCCTGCAGAACTCTGAACTATGAAAGAACAGCCATCCTATTATATTCATTATTTCCCAGTTTCCACTAAGATTCTCCTGTAAAACAAGCCTACAGTATTCTTATCAGGCATCTGTTCCATAGCTTGATAAGAGTGGCAACCAGTACTTACTTTCTTGGAAAATTCTGCTGCTTTTTTCTCACTCTCTTCTACTTTAGTTTTGTCTACAGCTGCATCTGAAAGTTAAATAAATCACCAAACAGAAGTCAGATAAAACATCATAATTCCGAGGTCCTTTCCTACACATAATTACCTTAAAACCTCATGATGCCAAATCAAGAGAAAAAAAACATAATAAATTACTAGGCTGATAGGTCCAAACATTTGATGAATTATTTTGATAAACATCTTCGATAATAGAAGTGGTGAAGAAAAAAAATCTGTGACCAATAAAGTTAAATATGAAACGCAGTTGCTCCGTCTTTTATAGATTTGAGTTTACATGTAATCATTTTTGCCTTCCTCCTTCAGCTCAATCTTACTCCTAAGTGAGTGATGAAAAATATTTTTACACTAGTACATAAAAACAGTTACTTATGAGGTTTCAATTCAGAATTCAATCCTTTTAAGATTACAAAATCAAAACTCATTTTAATAAAGTTCAGAGTTGAAGACAATTTGGTCTGATTGTACAGCACAGATTTCTTCAGTCTACTGACTTTTCATGGAGGCTAAAGAACAAACATTTTGTAAGCAATATAAACAAATTAAATTACAGGTAGGAATTGGCAGATATACAAACCACTCATTCCTAAAACTAGTAGGTCAGTGGAATGATCTTGAGTAAGTTCATCAGGTTCCTAGTCATAATAGAATTACAGATACACTGTCGCACTTTCATAGATATGATACTTGTTAGAAACTAATTCTACTCTGTCTACCCCCCTATGTCAACACTTGCAACATCTTTTCTCAGTTCATTTTACTATAACAAAAGAAAACTTTCTTAAATTAACACATTCTCAAAGAATAACTACTTCCTTTTATTATACATTTACGTCAAATAATGCCATTCCATGTCAAGAATAAGGCCTATTCCACCAACCTTCAAGAAAGGCATAAAACTTTTTTTTTTTTAAATGCTAATAAAGGCTATTTGAACTATATGGTATTTATTCACCTACTTTTTTCTCAAGTCACATAAATTATTGAGTGACCATAGATGCTAACTGACTGGTTTAACTTAAATAACCTCAATTACTTGGAAAACATTCTTAGAACTGACCATATAACAATTTACAATCCATTAACAGTAATATTTTTTTTTTTTCTTTTTTTTTTTTTTTTTTTTTTTATATCTCCTACAGACCTGGAATTCATAAAGTTTATGAACAACTTTCAGCTAGTAAGGCTATCAAATAAAGACATGGATTCAGTACAGCACTGGAGAAAGGAATTTTTCCGAGTCATTTATTCAAGGCTACAGAGCTTGATCTAGCCTTTTCTGTAAGTACACCTTGTAGTTTACATAAAACTGAAGAAACACTTTAATAGCATGCCATAAAATTGCTTGCAGGATACAAACCAATAAGATGGGTAAAATCCACGTCCATTTTTCCTCTGCAACTAAAATCTGGGTCCATGCCACTGCTGTGCAGTACTATCTGTGATACACATTCTTCGATCACCTTGTAATATTGAGGTCTTAAGAACAGAACAAAACAAAAAAGCACACGTTTTACAAGATAAGAACATGAACAATAATTTGAGCATCAAGGCAGGGCTAATAAAGCAATGTTAGAACAATGACTGCTTTAGCATTTTCAGTACATGCCACAGCAGTTCTTTACCATATTCTCAATACATTGAATTCCACCACTTGAAAAAGTAGCAATATTCAACTAAAAAATTATTTTACTGTTACCTTAATTGCTCAATATACTTCTCTAAGCAGCATCAAGAACCTCTGACAGTAAAGCATTCTATGCTCAGAGTTACTGCTTCTAACCAGCGAAGGGTACTATGCTTCTTAATTTCACAAAGTAGGAAATGTTCTAGTCTAAACTGATGATATTCTGAACTTCCAAATACATATTTTATATATATACACACACATATGCATATACATAATTACATATATATGTGTATATACACCCATTTACGTAAATTGAAGACTTCACAGGTTACTAATAACTTCTACATTTTATCTTGCACAGAAGTTGTTTTTATAGCTGATTTTCAACCAAAAATAATTCTGAAATTGTATACATGGACTTTAGCACTGATAGGACACTATGAGGTATACATACAATAATAAGTTTACACTGGAAACAAGTAGTGTAAGGTATCCTGAAAAACTCTGAATTATTAGCTATGCAACTAACTTTAAGTTCCCTGAAATCAAGCAGCAATCATAGATGACTAAAGGAAATAGCTGCTCAACGAATTAACTGATTTGGGGATGAAGTTGGTAGACAGACTAAGGCTTAAGTTTTTTTAAAGAAGCATTCTTACACTTCATGCGACCTTAATAAAATTAACCCTGACCAAAAGGGCAAATATTGTATAAGACATCAGCTTCAGAGCAATTATTGAGTTTCTCATGATTGCACATCAATTTCTATTCTTCCTCTTCCACCTCCAGAAATCAAACTCTTACCGGACATAGTAATCGCTTCTGATGAGAAGGAAGTGTTGTAGAATTGACAAAAAGTGGTTTTCAGAAGAAGTATCTTTCAACATATTATACAACAAATGATATACTTCATTCACATCAGTGAGAACATTGTTAAGGAAATACAAAGTTTTTTCTAAAAAACTGAAATAAATTAAATGCTGCCTCCCTACAAACAACTCAGTTCCCCTAGGTTTGCATTCCTACTGCTCCAGTAAAACTTTTAAACTCAGAATATCTATACTAGTAAGGAGTAGCATTTCATTCTGATAAAACTATCCATAGAAACTTTATCCCATTTAATCATCAAAACATATTTCATTACTACCAGGAAAAGTTATACTACATACTTACACAGAATCCTGTAAGCATATTTCACACAAAACTCTTTTTCACTATAAAGCAAGCCAGGTTACTGGCAAATACTTACTAAACAATCTTTTTAATTTCTTAAATAAAAAACTTACCCATTCTACAATGCAATATTATTTATTTTGATACGCCACTCATTGGCTGTACTCACATTCCTTTGCTTCTTCAGTACCAGCCATTACCCCTTCCAACTTAAACTGCAAGTAATCATCCTGAACTTACATCATTTTAAATTTAAATCCATTGCTTCTTCACAGTAACAGAACACATGTATCTCAAGCTTTACAATCTACTTTAAAAATTTTCTTTCAACTTGGATATCAAGTTACTTTTTCCTCAAAAATTATATTTTTTCATGGCTGTTATTTTATATCCTCATGCACCACCAGTCAGAATTTTGTTTAGTAAAACTAAATGAACTATAATTACAAAAAATTGAGTTCCTAATGACTTACCTAACCCACACACTTGACTACAAATAATAGATATTAAAAAAACTAACAAGTTAAAAAGCGGAATGAAACCTGCTCAAGGAAGCACTTACATGTATAATACATAATTGTGACAAAATAACTGCACATATTTAATAAAGTTATTAATCTATGTAATAACACAGTTTTAATAAAGGATATTCCATTTCAACTTTGATATCATTCAGACGATGTGATAGTTCAATTAAGTCTTCTTCTTTGCTCTCATCAAACACTTTCAACTGAATATCAAGCTCTTCATTCTCCTTCTCTTTCAAGGCCTAATGTTTAAGATAGCAAAATTAACATGCGCTTTTTTTTCCTTTTAAGAATTCCATCACCACCACCTCCCCTTCAAAACTGTATCACAACAAAATAAGGGAAACTTTGGAGGAGAAAATACATTTTAAACAGGAGCAAGTTACACACTGCCTGAGATTTTTCTTATGTGGAAGGCACAATATAAACTAATATGGCAGGTATAGACTACAGAAACATGAAACCTCACTATGCTGACTTTTCCTAAAAGGACAGAGTTGACAATTCAGATTTGTTGAAGCATAAGAACATTACAAAACATTCACAGAAGTGAACCTAGGGAGCCTAAGTAAGTGTAAAGAAGATACGCCTACAACTTATGTTAATGATAGCTAAACTACATCACAGCACAAAAACATTTACAGTACACTGAGAAGTATTTACATGTTAAAAATAACACAAAACTTAATAGTTGGAGTTGGGGGGGGGGGCCCCGGAAAGAAAGCAATCTTTTCCTTAAAATATGCACACACAAATCCACTAAAAAGAAATACTCAATTCTAGCTTCCTACTGGCAAAAATCATAGATACAAAAAACTATTTCAAAAGCCACTAGCATGAATGAATGAACTCTATGCTTTAAATGAAAATTCGCCTAGAACTGTCATACCAGATATGTATGAACTGAAAGTTACTTTTTAATCTCTTTTGAGTGGAATATATATTAATTCTAATGTTTGAGAACCAGAGAAGCATACTATGCATTCATACAGAGAAACACCGATCCTCCTGAATTTTTCTTTTTCAGAATCTTTAAGCACTTAAGTTTCTTGAAAAATAACCCCTAAGCCCTAAGCACAGAAAGGAACAAAAAAAGAAAACTCCTTCTATACTTTTGACATTAATTTCCTTCAGAAATCATGACTTGAGTTCAATGTAGATATTGTAACTTATACATTAGAAATTATGCTCAGTTTGATGACTACTTTCATTTCTAATACACTGATTTGATTCAACTACCATCCTGTTTATAGTTAACGAGAGCTTAAAACATGTTTTTTGTGGATATAAAGTAAAACTACTACTTTTCAGAAAGTTACTGCATCTTAACTTATAGTTGAAGGTAACAAAACTATCTGCAACTATGCAGAATAAAAGCAAATTAGGTTTGATGGGCCTTCTGTGTTGGACCTCCTCCACTCCAAGTCATTCATAAAACAATTTTGTTCTCTTCAACAATCACAATGAGTTTATTGTGATCAATTCCTACATACAAACTACTTACAGGCAATAATTTTTTCAGGCCACAACGTAAAAACTCGTTTCTCAAGTGAATCCTGAAATCAAGTTCTTCTGGAGATGTAACAAGGGCATTGATGAACTGCATGCAGGCTACCTGTTGTTGGAAAAAGAGACAAACTTTTAGCACACATACAATGCAAATAAATACTACTTTAGTTTACTTTGTAAAAACAAATATCAACTGATGGATGTTACTCATTGTCACGCACAGACAACCCCTAGACTTCATTTAGCTTAGCCTGCATCAAATACTGTTTTGTTTTCATATTGTAAGTGCTTCTGATACTTCAAAATTACATCAGTTGTAAAGGATAAAGCTTCATTTGAGAAAGTTATCTCGCACTACAGTTCCACACTGCAAGTCCTCTTTTCCCCCAGTATTTGCTAATTTGAAAACAATCCGGTTTTATAGGAATCAGAAATCATGGGGAAAAAAAAAAAAATCACTAATTATTCCACATCAGCAGGTGTCTACTTCTGTACAACATTTTTGCAAAATGACCGAAGTCTCACACTACTGGCTAATGCTTCAATTAAGCAGCTGTGCACTTTAATTAATTTTAAAACAGGTAGACAATATCATCAGTGCTAAAGCACTGATGCACATTGGAAGTCTAAAATGGGACTCCAGGGAAATACCAAGTTCAGTAAAAGATGTTAAGTGTAAATAGAAGTAGCATTAGGGTAGAAATAAACAAACAATAGCTGCAAAGAAGAAGTGTCAGATAAATGCACCCTTCCAGTCCTAAATACATTCATTATTTAGTTTTAATGAAACACCTTGAGGAGCCCTAATTTCTATTAAAAGGCTCTACCTCTAAATAGCTACATCTTCAGATAATGTACTATCATCATTCTTGCTTGAATGACTCTTGTTATACTACTACTATGACACAACTTAACAAGCCAAAAGTACACATCCAATCCAAATAAAGAGAGAAGGTGCCATCTGCTATGATTGCTTTTGCCCTGAAGAGATGTTGGCTTAATAGCTTATGTTAATGCATTACACATAAAGAATGATTTTATCAGAAACAAGTTAATGAGTATTGCTATTGTATGTTTATTACAAGTATTTTCTTTGTTTTTTTGTTTGTTTCTTTGGGATGTTTTCCCATTTTGTTTCTAAGTGGTATTTCTTTTTTTTTATTATTTGTTTGTTTTGTTTTTAAATCAATAAGGTAAAGTCAATGACATTAAACCAAATTTCATTTGGAATAACATTAGTATTAAATCAATATGCAATGAGTAGATGCAATCTCATTGCAGAGTATCAAAAGAAAGATAAGGAAACATTTCAGTTAAAAGTGATTTCAAAGACCATTAGTGGTAGAAAGATATGATCACTGATCTTCATTTCACCTCAGGCCTTCAGGAACACCCGTGTTCATAGTAGGTGGCACTTGTCAAGCATTTTGACCTATATTTTATATCTATTCTAAACTGCTAAAATTAGAAAATTATTTGTTTATGACAACACAAAAACTTTGGGGAAAAAATGCAAATGTGTTTCATAAAATTTCTCTGCTTCTGTACTTTTAAAGAATAGAAATAGTCTTAACTGACTCCAATATCACTGAGTTGCATGTGGGATTCTCTATATTACCAAGTAGGCAGTTTTTTTTTTTTGTGGGTTTTTTTTGTTGTTTTTTTTTTGTTTGTTTGTTTTGTTTTTTTGTTGTTTTTTTTTTTAAACAACATTTCTCATTAAGGCTTTTTAATTGCCAAACTGAGTAATTTAACTAATACATTTCATAAAAAAAAACTCTGGCTTGGTATTTTCAAAATCGACAATTTTTGAAGTAGACCAGAAACCCATTCTGTGGATATTATAAAAAACTGATTATTAGAAAAGAGCTTAACCAAACTTTAGAGCACTGCTGTAAATAACAAACCATCTATAAAAATGGAGGATACCTTCCATGCAGTTTAATCTTGTGCTCTTCCTGAATTTTAGCTTTCTTTATCTAGATATCTTTATATCATGGTACTTCAGCAATATGAAATCTACAAGTACTGTGTTATGAGAAGAAAATAAGTTGAAGTTCTTATGAAAGTAATGTTACATTATAAAAGTAATTTTTGGGGTACTCAGGTGTATACAGATAGTAGAAAGCCTTTATATGCTAACATTTAAGCAGTGATGAACACGTGACATACTAAAGGAATCAGTACCCTGAAAACGACCACTTCACTTGGAAGAGCACAGTTTTTTGACAGAAGTAGCAATGACACTGCTGCACTACTCTCAGAAAAACCCCAGACAAAAATCAGACACATCCAATCCTCATAAAATTATCAGAAATAGACCAGGAATTAATCAAAATTGTCATCAGGGAGAATAAGTTAACAAAATCCTTCTCAGCCATATAAACTTTTGGCTACAGTTCCTAGAAAATATCAGTATAAAAAACAGTATTTTGAAAGTTAAGAAAAACACACAGTAGCCCATTTCTTCATTCAGAATGTCAGAAAACAAAACACAAAAGTAACAGCAAGCATATATTAAAAAATGAACTAAACCCACCTGCAGTTGTAAGAATTCATGATTCTCCAGTCCTTCAACAACTGGAGAGAAGCGTTCTCTATTATTCCTTTCAGCAGCAGTTGTTATAGCTCCTAAGACCTTGTCCAGACTAAGAAAAAAGGTAAACTGTCAAAAAACATACAACAGCCAACATTCTTATTCTAAGGACACAGCCCACTGTTTACATCAAAACACGCACTGCTTTAAACTGTTTAAATCTGATAGATTTTCTTGTGGCAAAGTTACAGTTCTTGATCACATTTCTCAGGGATATATGAAATCACTTACATTTGCTTATTTTCAGCAGTCATTTAAGAACAGTTACAGCTCAGTAAGTCTCCTCTAGAGTAAGCCATCATATTTGTTTCAAACCTTCCACACAGGCCATGTTTCACGGATTCTCTACTTATTTGTTTTTCTGAATTAATACTTTATTAATGCATCAGAACAGGTGAAAGTCTCTTCCCACTTAAACTACAAGTAGCATTAAAAAAAAATAAACATGACAGATTACCTTAGTTTCAAATTTTCTCACTGCTTCCTAACTAACACCTCACACATTCATAATCCAGAACAATGCTTTAACAATCTTTCTTACACTTTTTCCTCTCCAACAATGCAGATTGCAGAAAGTATTTTCACAGTTTCTGTCATCATATGTGGCTGCCTTGGATCGATCACTCTTGATAAAAGTAAAAGGCTTCTTTCATCTCCAAGAATCCGCTGAAGTCCATACTTAAATAAACAAAAAGCTTACAGTGAAAAGATAATATTTGCCTCAATTGCTCATCATCAGATTTCAGAACTTTAGGTATCCACAAACACACATACTCTCATACCAAAATTGATAATGTTCTACTAAAGCCTTCCGGCTGTTACTGCTTGGGATGCAAATCAGTCTTCAAATCTTATATTTGAAGCTTTTTCCCAAGGAAAAAAAAAATCTTAAAAGATACTCAACCTCATAAAAGGCAGGGACCAATTTACTACTACTCTGTATCTGAAAAACCTAAAAGTATAAAAAGTTTATTCTTACATTTCTACTACTCTCACATATCCAAACGCAATTCAAAAGCTTACCAGTCTCAGGCTAAGTCAAAATATTTCACTCTGTATCCTGAATGAGAAAGGTAAAAAACTAATAGCCTTTTATATGTTGTATTCTTGCAAAGGAAATGAAATAGAATAAGACAAAAAGAAAAACCCCACAATCCAAACCTTACAGATTGCCATCTCCTTAAAAATAGCTTTTGCTTTTTTTTTTTTTTTTTTTAATTACTCAACTTTCATTAACTACAGGTTAGAAAAAAATCAGACCCCTAATTGTCAGATGTTACACGGCATGTGCAGCAATAGTAAGGAGAATAAAAAAAGAAATAAGAACATTGAAATTTACTATTCCCACACCAGACAGGCTGAAAAATCTGAGTAAACAGCCAATGTATACAGCAAGCTATTCTGTAAGTGTTTTAGATTTTGCTAAACTATATAATAGCAGTTAAAAATAATATTCAGTTAACAATTATTATGGGGAAGGTGGGAGGGCGTAGGATAAATCACTGCAATAACACCTGGTTAATTTTCCTTTACTGACAGGTAACTCAAGTTTAACATCTGAACTTCTAAAACCATTTGTCTTACTTCAAACAAGAGAAGTCGCATTAGAAATAGATTCAACTTACTTCAGACCAATGTTTTATTCTTTACCCACTGCATTACAATTTTAAAATAGTAGCTAAAGTGTTATTATACTAAACTCAGATCAAGTGAAAAGTGCTTTTTATTAGCAAAAATATTAATTTAATGTAATTCCAAAGTATTTTTCCTTCCTTCCACATGGAAATTGATTTCCTTATCCACTTTCAGTGTAAACTGTCATTACATCTGTCAAATATTTTCATTTCTAAATTATTAGTACTAACAAAAATAAAGACAACTCATATTTAACAGGAGAATTTATGAACAAGACTCAATAGAAAGGTATACTAACTTGAGATCTACATTCCTAAACAGTCTGACGATGGATATACGAGATTTCCTTCCTTCTCAAAGATTCAACATGCTACATTCATCTTGAAATAAAAAAAACTATCATATTAAAAACATATGAATCAGAAATATTTCTTACTTTGTTGTTCATAAAAGCTTTCAGACATTGGATGAGTTTATGTTGATTCTTCTTGTCGATATTTTCTGGTCTTGGATCGGAAAAGAAAAATAACATAAGTACAGTCTTCATTAGCTAACCCCAGCCATCCCTTCAAATGATTCAATTCCTTACTGTCTCTTATCCAAAAGCCTTTCCAAGGCATCCAAAAGTAGTCCAAGGCCTTCATGTCCGAAATTGTTAACCCAGCTGAAAAAAGGAGGAAAAATGTTTTTCATTATTTATTAATCAACATTAAGTTTGCAAAGCTATGCCTCTGTACCTCCAATACAGCAACTACATCTCTTCAGGCACAGTGCTTTCACATGCTGCAACCAATGGGAAAAAAGAAAATCCCACATTCACACAAATTCTCTTAATCCTCAAAGTTAAATCTGCCCATGTCTCAATGTACCCTCTCCATCCCCCAAAAATCACTTGAAAACATTCAGTTCCCCATATGGTCCTAACCCATACTTTCTAAGACACTGAAAAAGTTACAATAAAACTGATGAATTCAGGTGGTTTTTCTTCAGAATCTAAAAATCAATGATAGTCTTGTATCATTTAACTTCTGTTAGCAAAGTTACACTACGCTTCTTCAATAACAGACATGACAAAATTTTTATCAACATCTCATTGGGGACATACAGTACTTTAACAACTTCAGTCAAAACTTCTGTTTCAAATAAAACACACTCAGTCTAGGTAGTTCACTTTAAGAATAAAGTTTTGTGTTTTAACTAAACAGATTTAGAAAGCCAGTTGGATCTAGCCTGAATACTATTGTTGCACCATTCACATCCAGAGTAGGAAATTTATTATGATCAATACAAAATTCATTCTCAAGATCCATTATAGCAGAAAGAGAGTTCCACTATCAGGCTTACTAACTGAAACTGCTTTTTACAGCAGCTGATTGCCAAGATACCTTCTAGGCAATTATTCATCTCTTAATATAGAGCAGTTGTACTCTTTTCATTACTCTTTGTCACAGGATGCAGCGTATCACAGGAATGATTTAGGCAATCATTCTTGGAATACAATGCATGGAACTGTGAAGTAGCAGTACAGCAAGTTTCTACATACAGGTATATGTTATGGTTCCCCATACAGAGTTCCTCCAATATATTCTGAAGAAGCATATGTTATAATGCCATATTCAGAAAAAGTGGTATACTGAAAAGCAGGAAAAAAAGTGATTCAATTGCTTCTCAACAGAAAACTCAAAGCTTAACCATGAGAACTTTCCTTTGCAGAAGCTTTAATGCAATCTGTAATTAAAGCTGTAACAAGTTATCAGGATTTATATGGATTAATTAAGACAATTATAACAAACACAGGTACAAGAGGGCATAAAGCAACTAAAGGGCAACAGAGAAACAGGGATATGCAGTACACAACGATGGAATATAACATTTGAAAAAATGAAACCAACCCTACACAAGTATTACTATTACCCGAAAAAAAAATTTAGGCAAAGAGTCAAATTTTCATTTGAAGTTTCTTATGCAAATAGGAAAACTTTTCCACAACTTCTTAGGATTTCCCAACATCACGCTATTCGTTGGGTATCAGTAAGTTGAATGGCATCAGCATCATTAACAACCCAACCTCTCTTACACATGACAAAGGTCTACCAGCTAATATTCCGCAGAAACAAAAAGAATTTAAGCAGTAACATATCAAGTCTGTCCAGTTGCCCATTGTTTACACATTAGGATAAAAACTGTGCACTTAAGACAAACTTCAGAGTGTATCTTAAGAACTGTAATTTGAGAAACTTTCCAGTTTTATACATCCAGTCACTTGCAGGATCAAGACAAGATTTCATTGCTTAAGTGTCTCACTTGATATCAAAGTAGAGCAACTTTACAGACTGTTAATATAATTTCCCCCTTGAATAAAACAAGCGATCTCATCACTTCCAGAATCAACCATTTCTAAGCATTATTGCTATTAGTATGCCTTCAAGCATAACAAAAACCATAACAGAAATTACTTACCTAACCGGGTTGCTGGTTAAAGACACTCTCAACGATTCAAGACAGTTAAGCAGTTTTTCTTCAGCTATTCCAGATCGTAACTCATGAATATACTCTTGAGATGACAGTGTGCATTCATGCTTGCTATTTTTGAGTCCACCCTATCACAGAAAACAGAATGCTCGTTAATGTTATATAAATCATGGTAACTTTTAAGTGGGTGGCAACATATAAGGTCAATATTTTTGCATGAATTTCAAAAATTGTTCTTTTCTTCGTACAACTATTAAAAAAACCTGACTGATTTTTGAAAAGTGTAGAACATGTTACCTCTTGCATCATAAATATATTTCTCACTTTCTTGAGCAAAGTCCATGTACTACATTCTTGGTTATAAAAATATATTCCTATCATACAGCTGTATTAATATGTTTGACAGCTTATGACACAATCTCATGTAGCAGTTACTTCAAGACATTATAAATGATGTAGAAGAATTGACACAGTTCATATCCCTGCTGTAGCACTATTACACAAGACTAACAATTTACAAAGCTATTTCAGCATTAAAGTGTATGTTAATCAGTTAGCACTCAGTGTGCAAAACAATTTACCAAATACTGCAACTAATCTTTTGTACAGCTCTGATCATTTGCAGAATAATTGATTTATCTAAGAAAAGTGATTAATAGTAAATGCAGTCCTTAAAGCCTCTGACCTCTTTAAGTGCAACTGAAGAGAACCTGATAAAGATGTGTCATGGGTGTAAAGGCAGTATTAAAAGTTTCAGACCTAAAACAGCATTTACATTTATGCTGTTTTATTTCTATCAGGATCTTTGATTGCTATGAATTTCTACCTAAGACTCCTCCACAGAACTAAAAATTTGATGTTTGTTTTGCTTCACTGAAATTCTAAAATATAATGAAATTTTGACCTACCTATGTTCCAATATTAATGCAATAACCAAGTTACCAAAACATTCATAAAACATTCTAACAAAAACAGAAGTCAAGCAGAGACTGTGAAGGTCTAAGGCCAAGAATGCCCTCAAGTTTGAGTCAGCTTTTGAAGAAGTTTGTTGCAGACATGCAAAGTGCCTTTAGCTAAACAAAATGTGCCAGTTATGCATGAAAGGACCAGAATAGAGATGAAGATAAGAAAAGGAATATAAAAGAACTACAGTCTGCCACTACCAATTTCCTAAACAAAAAGATGCTGCTATGATCTTTCATGATATGAAAGATAAACCTGGCTTCAAAGTTGAGAAGAATTAGCACTACATAATAAAAAACATAATAGCACAGAAAAACCATTACTCTGAAAGACCACAGTGTAAAGAACTAGTAAACAGGAATAAATTTACGCTGTCCATTCTGCTGCATGGAAACCTAGAGAAAATTATACACAATTTTTTCGTCTCAGAAAATAGATATTTCCCAAATCCCAAGTGTATAAATAAGAGTCACAACACAAGCACTGCTGTAAGTCACACAAATATACAAAGAAAAAAAATAATGAATGCTCCAATCAGATGCCCTTAATATATTAAGTTAGACCTTTAAAAAAGCTCTCTGAAACAGAACGACATATCTGGTTTTTAAAAGATTATTTCCTGCACCAAACCCTCCCACTGCATTCTGCTGCAAACTGCAAAGAAAGTTCCTATATAGAAAAAGAATTTAAGATTCTTTCATATCTAAGCCAGGATGTGCTCTTGCTGCCTCTGTTTTTCTTCTGACAGGCACTTGGGACATCAGTCAGCTTCTTCTCTTCTATGCAGGTCCTTTCTCCCCAGAAAACTGAAAGCACCCTCAAGAAGAGGTACACATTATCAACAGATTAAGTACAAGAACTGAGAGCAGGATCCCCTACATCTTATCGTGTTTTATGGAACAGGTATTCTCCATTGTTGGCAGTACTAAGCATCTTTAACTGCCTAACAATAAGAAATCTCTCTTCTTCCCTTTTATCCTTTTCTCCTCTTCAGAACAGGTGGTTCAAAATCCATTCAAAGCCCTTCATTCAAACACTGCAAATTATGCTAAGGAATTCTCAGCTTCTTAACAGGATTATTTTCTGCAAGCATTTTCTCACTCTCACTCAACCCATCTTTCCTCTAGACATGCTAAATGAAACACTACAACCAGGAACTGTTTCTTCTATTTCCTTATTCAAGAAGAGTTTGATTTGTGTGCTCTGAGTAATGCTATGCCTCTAATGGCTCAAGTTTTAATATACATATTTTTCAGTTATTTTGAATGCACAGTCTAGGAAAAAAAAAAAAAGAGGACTACAAAGGCTCAGTTAAGTAATAAGCTCCATGTATGAGTTTCTGATAAGATCAAAGTCAAAAATGAAGTACAAAGGCTTGGTCGCAGACTAGAACTTGGAGAGATTAATTTCTAACCCCTTTGATTTTCATACTGATTTTACTTCACAGTCACTCACCTCAGTATTACAACTAAGGTATGTAATTGCTTCATTATTACGAATCATGAATCATTCACAATCACTCAAATGAAAGCTTAGGTCACACATGTAAAATTCTCTGAAGAAGTTAGAAATTATGAACTTGGAAAGAAAAGAAACATGCTAAAAGGAATTCCTGAAGGTATCACAGAAAACAAATGTATAAAAGAAAACGTAGTTTGCTTTCTCAAGGAATGTAAACCTAATCAATTCAACTGTGTGCTGTATATATTCCAGGCTTTGAAAGATAACAGTGACAGGACAGACAGCTTACAATACAGAACACAGTGAAGAAAAAAAATGTAAGCATGTCTTTGCATCTATACAATTTTTTATTCTTTGGAAAACCAAGCAATATAATTAAAGATCTAAAATTTTTATTTGCAACTTCTCTTCATCTATTTTGACAAGTGATCTCAAAGCTAGCTACACAAAAACTCCTCAACCAGTAACATTAAATATTAAAGGGGTCTTTGCAGGTGCCCAGCTTTATACACTACTCAGACGTGTCACCAGAGGAGGCCAGTGAACAAGCCTGAGAACTACTGTCCAACAAAACAGGAACTCAAAAGCATTTTAAGCTTCTTGAGAAATAAGCAGGTGTTCTGTCGCTTAGTGGTGAAGAACTGTTGAACACATCCACATCAAATGGATGGGCTTTAACAGTTAAAATATGAGACCAGAAAAAACTGCACAAGCTGCTCCTCTTTGGGACACCAGATAGTTAAGATCTCATTAGACCTCAAACTGCAGCTGTGTTCAGCTCAAGAACTCAAGATGTTTTAACTACTCTGCTTACACTGACACTATTTAAGTGATCAAGCAGATCAGGAATATCACAAAGTCGTGATGGTCACCTCTTTCAATTTACCATACCTGTTACAGAACCAACTGGTACCTAAGTAATATTAATATAATGGCAGTAGTAGCTTATACTTCCCCCTCTCCCTCTCAACAATTTATTGGGGTTTCACATACTGTCCATTAATATGGCGAGAAAATAAATTTTAATTAGCACACAACAAAGCCCGATGATGTAAGTTTTATGTGTGGCAGCTCTGTTTATTTGTTCATGCATGAGTAAACACTGCATCAGCTCCTATATCAGAAATACAGACTTCACCTGGTACATAACCACTTCATCTCTAATATTGTAGAGAAACATGAAAACCTATTACAAACAGCACCAACAACGTAACTCCACAACAGAATATCCAGATTAAGTATCTCACAGACAAACATATTTACAGCTGCCATTTCAAAGGAATTATCATCGCCCTGAAAAGACAAGAAAGGTAGCTAAACAGTCAGCTGAAATGGAAAGTGGCAGCAGCATGTGACATCTCTAGTTAAGCTTAAGTTAAACCTCTGCATTCTCTACAAAACGGGCAACCTTTCTCTGCAAGTTGCAGAGAATTACTACTGCAATCTCCACAATAGTAATACTATCAACAGTCCAAAGTTCTCATTCCTAGACATAAGAACTGTAAATCTTCAGGAAAATAACTGTATGTGACATACACAACAAAAAAATGAAGTGAACAAGATAGCTGTCTGTCACCCAGGAGGCTCTGTCTGCCTGGAGGCCTTTACAGAACAGTAAGTTAAAATAAGTAATAACAGTAAGTTAAAAATAACAGCTGTTATTTTTTAATGTTATCATTCCAGTTCTGGGAGTACAACATTAATGCTTACAGATGCACTCAGCTTCCAGCAGATTAATCCAATAAAAAACAAACAAAACAAAGCCACACTGAGAAGATGCACAACATACATGCATTATTTAAACAATAAGATACAGAAGCCATACATTAAGAGGTGCATTTGTTATTTTCTATTTTGCAAATTATTTGTGCAAAAACATGCTTTTAACGCATGACTATTAGTTTGAGGTCTGACAAAGAGCAAGAACAGGCATAAAGATGAAAACATCCTCCTATACTCTGTACTTCATTAACTGTTTTCCTTCATTAAATTTCTTCACAAAAAAGCTCTTCCTATCTATTCGTGTTTTGAGGAAATGACATGGGAGCACAAATTACTTGAAACTGGTTGGAGATTAATAAAAATTCTGAGGTAACTGTTAGGCAGTTTTCTGTCAGAGGCTGTTTGGTTTTTTGAGGGCTTTTCCTGTTAACTATAAAACAGAAGTACTGAATACAATCTAAGTACTAAACCTTGCTACACTTGAAAAGCTTGCTTTCGCTACAATTAAAATCTTTCCATTTCTATTTTCAGGGATCAATTAAAATGTAATAACTCCCAGAAAGTCTTTTGTATCCTTTTTCCTGGATTTATCCTGTAAATGAAATCTCAAGTTCTTGTCTAAGAAAACTAAACCTTACTAAATTCAACAATGACTTAATATAAAATGTAACAGAGAACCTATTAGGAGAAAAGCTATGCTGCAAGCGATCTCATCTTGAACTACTTATCCTCTATGCTAATCCTATTTACACTGATACCCAAAAACTGACATTTTTAAAACTACCCATGACTGCTAACAACTAGAACATCACAAAAATCCACATTCTAAACAGATTGAAACATGCCAACACCTAGCTTAAAATTTCCACTGACTGCCCTCAATAACAAGCAAGGTAAGGCTAAATT
Organism: Lagopus leucura; assembly: GCF_019238085.1. NCBI lineage: Eukaryota > Metazoa > Chordata > Aves > Galliformes > Phasianidae > Lagopus > Lagopus leucura. The sequence goes on from NW_024962270.1 coordinate 3,988,087, forward strand.
GTACTTGTTGCTCACCATGAACAACATGAATTTTTATTTAAGTCTCTGAAAACAGATCCTTAAAAAAAAAAAAAAAATCAAAAAGGATCCCTCTAAATGAATTTATAATGGTAAAGCAAATCTGATTTTGGTAGTTGATCATTATTTTGATGAAAGAAGGATGCACCAATGCCCACTAAACTTTTAAATCCATGACAGAAGTCCAGATTATTCTAACCTATTCTCTAACAATCAAAACGTAAGAAGGAAACAAAACTGTCATGTTTATACTCACCGGAACTTTACTTCCGACTATCTGCATGCAGTGGTCAGCCAAGAGAAGTTATTGTGTGAAAAAGATAACAATAATAATACATAAATAAACACAGCAAAGTACTTAGTAGGATGTAGCATCACACAATTTCTTTTTCAATGCATACTTATTACTTATTAGTACACTATTATTTATTTATTAAATCAAAATGTTTAAGAGTTACAGTTCCTCAACAGGAAAACAGTACTTCTTCTGTAGGAAAAATGATTTGAAATTATGTTCCACTGATGAATCATCAGTATTTTACACATTTATAAACAAGTAGCTAAATACCTAGCTTGACATCAACATCTTCAGAGATTAAGAGATATGCCATATTGCTCAAATGATCAGGTCAAATATTTTACATATGACACTGAGAAAGCAACAGGAAAAACAAATGTCATGCTGACTTTCTTGTACATACAACACTTCATTTACAATGCTACTTTTGAACTACTTAGATGATGTCATAGAGTTTAATTAACTTTTCACAATCAAAAACAGCCTACAGTTATAAATCTAACTTGCATTTCAGAAAAACTCATGCAGCTTTTTTCCTCAAATGCTCAGTATGGATACTTTTAATTACATGGATAATTAACCAGTGATTTACAAACTGACATTTTCTCTTTTTCACCATCAAACAGCATTTCTGCATATTAAAACAAGAAGTTGACTTCATACAGACTCAACACTTGGCAGAAAATCAGCACACCTTGGCCCTGTTCTACTACCTTATGCAAATGAACATGTTCCTCTAAAATCTAGTACTACAGAAAAGTCTGTAGGTTTTTCCCTGTCAGCTACTTGCTATGATCTGAATTTGATGCTATCTGTTTAGCCTCTACCTGATTCATTTTCTACTCATATTTTCCACTATTCATTTTGGAACCCTTTCAGAAGACAGTCCTTGCAAGTCTTTCACAATCACCTCTTCTCTCCTTGTGCTGATGAAGCTTCCTCCAGAAGCACAAGATGAACTGTCATCACCAGACAGGAAATCTTTCTTCCTAATTTACAGAATTCTCTCATCAATGTTCAACTCATTCAATACAACACAAGACATCAATAAATTCAGTTCTGAAACAGAATTCTGAGCCTTCACTGTTTCTGAAGTACAATTTTCAAATGATAGAAGAAACCACAACCACAGATTAAGCACTTGACATCAAAGGATCCAGCCTATTAGCTTCCCTGCTTCCTCTGTCCTCCAAGGAAAAGGAAAGTCTTTTTCATCCATGGGAGAAATCACGTTTCTTTCTCACTCAGAACTCTGAGGACAGCAGAGTGTTTCAGAAAAGCATGGACAACGTGCTGCAGATGGCATACAAGGCAAAGGATATGAAGCACTGACTTTTAAGTTTGGTTAAGACAGCAGGAGTAAATGAGAGTCATATTTCAGATGAATGGAGAGCTCAAAAGATTTAACTAAAACAAACATGGAATGGAACTGGAAAAGCCACGTCAATTGTCCAGTGTGCTTCACAAGCCATGAGCTCTAAGCAGAAGAAAAAGCCCAAGTATCTTCAGTACAGAGAAGATGAAAAATGTATAGTTATCTGTGACCAAAGAAAGGGAGGAAAAATTAAGAAATATCATTTTTTATGTAGTGAGCGATTTCACAGAGGACAAAGCTGAAGGTGGTGTGAGGAAAATAAAAGTTTGCTAAATCAAGATGCAGTATAAACTAGTTAGGGAATGAATTCAACTAAGCATAACAATTTAATTAAACAGAAGGTGTAATTAAAAATGAAAACAAAGCTTTGCATTATAAGACCCCAATCAATACTTTTACATTTGAGTTGTAGTTCAATTAAGATGTCAGCTATTTTTAGGGTATGAAGTGACAAAAAATGTCATTCATGTTTCCAAACAACTTTAAACACTTCATTCAAATGCTGTGATTCAATTGCAAGGAGCGTATAGAGTCAGATACAAGCCCTTTTTCTATTAGAAAAGAATATCTTGTATACCTATAGAACATTCACACTGGAGCTGACAAGATCAAAGCATATGTTCACATATTTGGGATTTTAGTTTGGTGGGTTGTCCCCTCTCTTCCCCTTCCACTTCAATTGTCAGTGAGCTAATGTGTTCTCAATTCTGTTACCTCCCCCCATGCTGCAGCTCACATGGTGGTAGTAATGTAGTTTGTTAAAACTTTCAGCAGCTAGACATGCAGTGGTAGCCACGCTTTTCTTACTCTACTACTGTACCATAGTAATCAAGAGACTACATTCCAATACCATTACAAACAAGAGAGCACCATCTCCTAACTAGTTTTGGGAAAGAACTGCAGGTACTTCCACTATGAAAATTACTAGTGCTTCAACAAAAATACTCTTGTTTATTAAGAAAAATTTGAGAAATAACACTGATTAGCAAACAAAGACAAAACGTTACAACACAAGCAATAGTTCTCAGAGAGTCTAGGCAAACTACATTAACTGAAAATATTCTAAGATACACTCCATAAGCATGAATAGTTTTCAATTAACTTGTATGTTTAGCAATACAATGCTTGAAGCAGTTGATTACTCACATGACAGAGTAAAAGACTGCTGATTTTGTTTAAAATAATTACATGCAGGAAGATCACCACTGCCAGAAGCATAGGTCAGCATTTGCAAAAGTTTTTCTTCATATCACTTCATATTCTTTAATGCAAGGCAATTAGGCTTAACAATTGCATTAGGTTCTAGTTTCGATTTTTTTTTCTTGAAATTTAACTCCACCCACTTGATTCTAAAAGCTAAAAGCTCATTTAATCAAGAAGCAGATATTTAATAAATGTTATCTGTTTCTTGAAAGGATACTCAGCTACGTAGAAAGAAGTGCTGCAGCTGCTAGGTATCTGAAGAATTATTCTACTTAACAGGCTTAATTTCTAGTAAGATATTACTGCCACAAAAGGCTAAGAGTTAAAAAAAAAAAAAAAGAATTATATATTATCCTAATTTTTAAATAAAACCATACATATTTATCTAAATCAAGAAATACACCAACAACAGATCTCATCACGTGAAGATACTACTGCTCCTTGAATATGAAAAGCTACCCTCCTCTACCACTTGCTCCCAGTGCAGATAAGCCGTAGCTTATTTATCTAATTCCTTAGAATTCAGTACAAGCTTCTTTAAAGTTCTATATACAGCAAATAGAGGCACAAACCAGAGTGCAGGCAATTTGTAGTGAAATCAAAACATCTATTTGCATTTTTGTTTCATACAACATCCATGTAGTTTTGTGATACAGTCTCTTATTATGTAAAAACAACAATATTTGCCATAGTCAATTTTTTAAGCAGAGAAAAGGCATTTACAGTTTCATTTTATATTTATTTAGTGATAATAGTCCCACTACTGCAGAAAATAAACTGCAGCTCTGCAGTATTTGAAATTATGTCTCTTCATCCCAACAAGTGTTGAACCATACATTTTCATTACCCTGAAATAGATCAACTTCAAAAATTCTTCATATAGAATCACCAACACAATTAGAAGGTCTGAATATATAATTTTCTAGTCAAAAACATTTTCAAGTTGTATTTTGCAACAATCTTTTCACTAAAGGAACAACATAATGTACCTTCAAGATACTTCTTAGCAGAGTATTTAGTACCATCTCAAAGCCACTTACACTACTCAACATATTCAAATTAAGCTAAAATACTGACTTAATTTTAAATCCTTTCAATATTTTTACTCTTTACCACTGAAAACTGTACAGATGTCATTACTGAAACTATGAAGTCGTGCTGCTCTTTCCAAGTCCTTTTCATTACAAAGATTCATATAACCAATTGCACAAAAATACTACCTATCCACTACTCTAGATGAGTAGATTTGCAATTTCTTGTGGTTTACAGAACAGCATTTAGTTTTCACACTGCTAAGAAAACAAAATGCAAATTTGCAGACACAGTTGTAGATACAGCTGCAGACAGTAGAGATTTTTTGCAGCCTCCCCTTTCTTAGGAGGTAAATCTAGACAAAAAAATTGAAGTTATTAGTTCCACCTGTCCTGGAGAGACAACTACTTACGGATTTAGCAGTAGCAGAAATGTATTGGACAACCATCTCACGTTTCGTGGATAAATCCTTCTCTCTTAGAGGAGCTTTCCGTTCTTCGTTAAGATTCATGTCTTCCTGTAGAGAAAGACCATATGACCCCAGGATTTTTATTTCTTTTTGTTGATGGTGGCTTTTTTTGCTACTTTTATACTCCTTTTCCTATTTAAACTGCTCATTTTTAAACAGAGGAGACTTCTTCAAGCATATCTGTATTTCAATCTGTTTAATTCTGATCTACCTGATTTTCTCAACTAATTCTGTTCCTTCAAGCATTTGGTGTTCTCCAGAGTTAGCCAAAATCATGACTACATTAGCAGCAGTTACTATTAATGAAATTTAGCTCAAAAATTAAACTAGAATATTGAACAGAAGTATTCAATAAGCCTACCACATTCCTGTTGTTTCTTATAAAGATAAAAAAAAAAAAACTTATTAACACTGACAACATCCCTGCTATATCTAACCAGGAGGCTGAGATTACAAAGACTACTAACTTGCAACAAGGCTAGATGTGAAAGTGTTCCATGTAACACATTTAAAACAACCCTAAAAAAAAACTAAAAACACAGCATCCTACTAGATAAATAAAATTTGCATAAATCATAGATAGTCTCATAGAATAGCTTAGGCTTTCAGAGATCTAAAAGTCCATGCATTTCTTAACCCTGCCATGGACTGGTTCTATCCTCCCAGATCAGACTGCCCATGCCCATCCAGCCCAGCCTTTAACACCTCCAGGGACAGGACATCCACTTTTCTGGACAGCCTATACCAGTGCCTCACTCCTTTTTTACTCCTCAGAGTAAAGAACTTGTTCATAATACCTAACATAAATCTCCCCCTAAGCATGTGTTTCTACTTAATAACCAATTTATTAAAAACCAGCTCTCAACAATAACGTCTAACGACTGCAATTAGGATAACAGTTATCTTAATGAATAATCAACAGCAGTAGCTTGTTTTTTAATTTTATTTCTGCCTTTTTCTTTTGCTTCCTCTAAAAAAGTTGCTGGTATTCTTTGTGCTTAAATTACATGGGCATTCTAAGTCACTCAATTGTTTATGTGCCAGTACTTCCAAATCAACATTTTGAAGTTACTAGTATGTAATAAACTCAAACACACACTCATAAAAGACCTTACCATCATCTTTTCAAAGAGATCCATAACCTCCTTTTCAGATAAGTTCATGCACCGTTCATCCAGAAGCGCCTGGGCGAGTGGAATTTCACTAATAGTAGGTTGTGTGTCAACATGGTGCTGAATTAACGGTTTCTCTTTTCTCACTGTTGATTTCCTGAAGCTCGTTATTCTGTCACGCTGCAAAGATATCCATTCGAAAATAAGCAGAGATCAACAGATAAAAAGCAGAGATGTTTACTCTATTACATGGTAGTAATACACACATTTTTTAATAATTTCAGCAGCAGAGGTAAAACTCAAACAACTTGAGCAAAAGGCATATGACTATTACTCACAGTTTCAAAAGTATACTACCTGTGTCAAATTTCAAAATCTTGATCTTTTACTCCCTAATTATCCTGAGAAGAAAATATGGAACCACAAAGGTACGTCCAGTGTTACCTCACCTCTAGAGCTCTACAGCTTTAGAGGACAATTGAAAAAGCTAGTGCTGGAAAGAAAGCATTCACAAGTTCAGATTGATAAAAACAATCCTGCGGATGTAAGATAAACTTTGAAGAGGAATTAATGCTATTTCACAATTCCTTGAAGTGCTTTTGAGCACAGATTCCTGAAACTAATAGGCAATTTTCAAAAGCAATGTAACAGATTACTCACATAGAAGCAGCCATTCACAGTTAAATACGTGTGAGAGACATTAGTAAAAGCGTACCACAGAATGACACTGGTTAAGGCTGACTTGTTATATACCACACACCCAACCCCCTTCCCTTTTTTATTTTTATTAAGCATGCTTATCCAGTTAATTTGTTAATATTGGAAACAACCGAGAAGTACACCTTCCTTACAGGGCCAATTGTCACTGTATTATTTAAAATCTATCTCTACTCTAAACAGAAATGGACAAAGAGTTAGAAATTATTTCAGTAAAACTGCTGTAATAGACAGAAGCTAAGTAGATAGGTCAATATATATGCATGAACATACATACATATACACTGGGAATGTTAGCTCTACGTAAGATTTGGTAAATTAATTGTTTCCATCAACAAATACTAGCATATTTGTTCTAGGCACGGAACAGCCTATTGAGACGTGCTTTCATGTAACAGCAGCTTAAGTAGAGTTACCAGTATTGTTCATAGCATTTACCACAATATCTATCAAGACATATAAAACAAAATTTATGATGTCTGAAATTACAGAATATCTGTAGACACAACAAATTCAAAGGAGTATTTAATTTGGAGGAAATCTGGATTAATTTTAGATTAGTCTAAATCGTAGTGAATTTTAAGTACTTTGGAATACAAGCTACAGTAATTGTTTATTTTTTCCTCTTTCATTCTACTGCAGTAGATTTTTGTTGATTCTGCTTGTTTGAGGTTTTTGTTTGTTTGTTTTTCTGTATGTTTTATTTTGAGATTTCTGATGTCTTCTTTATTTCAAATTCGTGAACAGTGAGTATCCCTAGATAAGCTGCCAGCCCCCTGAATTCTTAGGGAGTTATGTTTGTTTGTGGATTTTTTTCTCCTCCCTCCCTCTAATAAGTCTTAAATTTGTGGACAGAAACACATTACTTAAAAGGATATTATCACAGCCTTTAAAAAGACAAAAATATACACTACACACACTTCTCTCTTATAATTGAAATTAGGGCATATCCTACTGAAAATGCCACAAGATATTACATAATGCTGGAATGACAGGACCCAAATTAACCAACCAACATCAAATGCAGTTCTATTCGTCCTCCTCTTTAATAAGTGCCCTTTCAGCAGTCAAAAAGTCACTTAAGAACACTTTTCATTGTAATGTGATGTTTCATTAACAACAAATTTGTTTAACTGCACCGCAACGTAAGACCACTTCAAAGACAAAAGAATCTCACAGATAAGTAATATGGCTAAATATAACTGAATGGCCAGCATGGCTTAACTTCCGGATAGAGAAAGCATAGGTTGGTAATTTTACTAGTCTACTTCAAAATAATGAAATAATATCAAGCATATGGAAGTATTCAAAATTACCAACTTAATGCTTCTAAATACAAAGTGGGTGCTTGAAATGCAGTGCATTTTCATTAGTCTAAGTAATTCCATTTGGATCATTTGGTTGATTTTGAAGAACCGCTGTAGATCTCTACACTGAAAAGAAGGCCAAAGGAAATAACACCAACAGTTTCAACACATCCAAAGTATTAGCAAAATATTTTGAATATGCTCAATGATACCAATTTGAGAAATAATTGAAGAAGCTTCTCAAGTTGTTACAAATGAAGGCACTGAAGTACAGTAACTCAATTTTCTAAAATGTAATGCTTTATATCCTTATAAGAACGTGTCATATTGTCCACAACATTTGGAGTAAGACAGCATGCAGTGTGAGTTATCATTGCAAATTAAGACGTTCCAAAGACCTTACCACATCATCTGCCAAAGTTTTTATTTGGATATTCTATCAAAACAAAAACACACACAAATAAAAGAAAAAAAAATTACCTACTGTTTTAGAATAAAGAAGTCTATATTTCATGTACTTTAACATTAAAAACGTAGGAAGGAGGAACAACAGGTTCACTCTTAAAAACTTTGATGAAAAATAAACATTCAGATGTATTCTCACCAGTGGATTGACCCTGGCTGGCATGCAAGGCCCACTCATTTCACCCATGCACCCCAACAGAATCAGTGTTACAAGGCCAAAAGTAAAACAAAATTCATGAGTTCACTTAAAGACAGTTTAGTGAGTGAAGGAAAACAAACAAAAATAAAATAAAACCCCAACTGGATACAGAAGATGCAACTCACCACATTCAGACCAATGCCCAGATAGACTCTAAGCAACTGCTACTTGGGCAAAACTCCCAACCAGTCTTATGGCTGAGTATGATATAACACAGCATGGAATGTTTCCTTGATGAGTGCAGGTTAGCTGTCCTGGCTGCGTCCCCTCTCAGCCTCCCACCCATCCCCATCTTACTGCCTGAGAAGTTGTAAGAAACAAGAAAAAGATCCTTGACACTGTAAAAGCACTAATTAGTCAAAGCTAAAACACTGGTGTGTTATAGAAACTGTCTTGGTCACTTATCAAAAACACAGCAGCAACTGGAGTGCTAATAAATAAATTAATTAATTAATTAAAAACCCACCACGCTCCTTCCCAGTCAGACTCTCGACACACAGCTAGAATATTTTTCTCTTACTACTCCAGATGCTAACATAAATCTCCTACCTTTCTAACTGCATCTCAAACGTGTTCCTTCCAGCTACACCTCTTACATATTATCAAGGCGTAAATTTAGTATGAGTCAGGAGTAAAATACTCCAATATTGAAATTAAAACTAAGATGCCCTTAGTCTGATCAGACTTTCTAAAATGAAGATTATTCAGCAAGAAGATCAAGAGGAAAAATATCCAACCATGATTTCAGAGACAGCTGTGTAAGCAATAAGTTCTGGAACTCAGGGTATGCTTCAGCTGTCACTTCTACCAAAAATACCTTTTTCCACCTTTCATTTTAGCGCTGTCAATCTCTCCCAGAACTTCCAGCAGGATAACCTACTCCATCTCTACCTTTATATTGCATCTGTCACTCAAAATCCTCTGGGCAAAATACTGAATATGAAAGCAAGATACCTCACACCCTTTTTCCCCTTAGACATCTCCAGCTCACTTCTCCAAACTCCTTACAGTACACAAGGTACAGAGCTGCCTGTAGCTACTCAAGATAAGCACCACATTTAACAGGTGAAAGTGATCCTAACTAGAGGCAGAGGCAAAGCAGTTGTGCCTGCAGATTCGCACTGACACTCAGATTGACAGTCTCTTACACTAACAGTGAAATCGCACTGTCTTTTAAGTACTGCTTTTGATCTCATGTAAAAACAGAAACCAAAAGTTTTCCTGCCCAAGAGGAAGTTTAAGGTATCACAGTTTTCACAGTCAGTCCTCCAGCATTATTCTTTCAGCCACCTATAAAACAGCCACAGCACTACAAGACAAAAGTAGATTAATCCTTACCAAGCTTGCTGAAGACATCAATTACTGTACTTTATTCCCACATCCAAGAGGAGATGGACCATTCAGAAGTGAGCAATACCAGGAAAAGACGACAGGCAATTTCCATGTGAAAGTCAGAGGGTCACCAAGCTTTGTGACTAATATCAGCAGAGGGGTAGAAAGCTAAAAACATTGAGCTGGAGCACTGACTGCCCCAGCATTGCTCTCAAATAGGAGGGAAGAGAAAACTGAGGCATAGTAATCATACTGTACACTGGTCCTCAACAAAGGACATTCTCTTTCATGAACAGTTGCACTTCCACTGTCCAATTTATTTACAACACAGTAGAACCATTCCCAAATAACAGAGGTGGAAGTATAGCATTATGCTTTGATGAAGTTCCCATCTGTAAACTGATTACTATTCAACTCTGACCTTTTTAATTCCTAACCTATGCATTCATAGTTGAACTTCATAAAAAGCCTGGGCACATAAGATAGGCTTCCCAACTCCATTAAGGTTAATTTACACTGCTCTGAGATTCAAGCTAATTCCTGAATAAATTCGAGATAAGCAGTAAAACCATCAGTTAACATTTAAAAACTATTGTTTCACAAAAAAATTAATAGTATGTAACTGTTCATGGGTAATTTAAGCACATAAAACATTACAGCATTATGATAATACAACTGTTCTTGCTTACTTCCTCCTTTAACAACACTTCGCATTCCTCATAGTCTGTTACAAGCACCTGGAATCCTGAATTCCTGCTACTTTTTAACACGAATTCCCAACTGTACCAAAGTAAAGTGATGCTACTGGCTTCCTCATTACTATGTACAATGTAATTCCTCTCTATTCACATCCTGCTTCATTTCCTTCTTGCCCATAGGACAAAGAACTTGCCCAGGAAGCTGCTATAAACAGGAAAGAACGGCAAAAGGAGGAGAAAGCCCTTGTGTATATCACAACAGCTGTAATTTCAGTTTAAGCAGCTGCTGTGATTAATAAGTTGCACTGTAGTCCACATCCTGAGCCCACCACTTTTACTCGGCTATACTTTTGGGCACTGCCAATTGGAAAACAAGCATACAGGAATGACCAACACAGACTTGCACGTAAGAATTAGAGAATTTTCTCGAAACAAAGCACAGTAGCTCAGTGACTTAAAAAGAACTCTCATTTTTAAAGTTAACCATGCACTGCTTATCTTAAAAGAAAAATCATTCAACAAAGGATCAATCCAAGGTTCAAAGCATATAGCTGTAGTTAAAAGAGCTGCATGCATTGAAAAGGGTAAAAACTCTTCAGTAAGAGTGAAGTTCAACCTCACAATAAAAAAAAATTATCCCCAGTTCTTAAAAATAGATATAAGGTGGCAACTTATTTTTGCTACACTGAATTGGCCAAACTCATTAGCTTTATGATAGCTTTTACACAGTCTAATATGCTCCATAACATATCTGTACAGAACAGCTTCTTGCACACGGAATAGGCCAGAAAAAGAAAGGAATACGTAGAGCCAATTTGATGCAAATCAAGTATTGCTATCTAGCAAAATATCTTTGTTACACTGTAATGAAAAAGTTTGAACAATAGCTTGTATGCAAACATCAAACTGAGATCAAGTTTGCACTTAAGAAGTCAAGAATTATTTTGGAAAAACTAGATCAAAACAAGTGTTCCAGAATGTTACTTCAAATGTGCCTCACAATAACTCAGCTTTTTTAAAAAAACATTCCCTAAGCTTAAAAAAAAAAAAAAAAAAAAAAAAAAAATATTTAAAAAAAAAAAAATTTTTTTTTTTAAAAAAAATTAGCTAGCAGATGTGCAGAGCATAATATGGTACTAAGAGGCACTGCCACCAGAAAAAAAAAAAAAAAAAAAACCACCAACAAATGCTCTGCCAGTCCATCAGCATTCAAACAATCCATCTACCACACTGGTACCTTTAGCGCTACATTGCATTCACTTGTAATGCAGTCCCAGAAGTTGATTCAATGACTGATTGAGTGATTTCACCCTGCTCTTACAGGAAAAAAAAAAGAAATTTTCTTCCAAACCTAAATGTAGGTGCAACAAAAAGAATATGCTGATACTGACAAGGTATCCTGCACAATACCAGCACAGTAACAGACAACTCTCTAATAAATTATGTCTGGAATTCCACCAAGCACAAAATAGGTACAGAAAGTTGTACATGCATCTGAAGGGATTTTTGAAGTTATTTGAATGCACTTCTAACGTACCAAGTTTATAGTAAATGAAGCTTAGGAATTGTAGCTTATGAAGTAAGCTCTCTTATCAAGGAAAACATGAAATGTAACTGACACTCAACTACCTCAGTTCCTTTTTTTCCCCATAAACATTGTTCTTCAAAAAAAAAAAAAAAAAAAAACAACTTTCAAGTATGCAGTATCAAAGTTATTAGACTTGAACATGAAGTTATTTAGGTCTACTATTAACGCATTGGTATTTGGATATGTGGCCCAAAAACTAAATATGTGGCATCATCAATACATATGCCTAGCTCTGCAATTCAAGTAAATTAAGAAATAGGATTCCATTATTTTCTGCATTTACACTGCTGACAACCACTGCAGTTCAATATGCTCTTTCTTATGCAAATACTTACCTATTCTAACAACTGGAACACTACATGTAACTGTCTGAACTATTAATATCTGTCAAATTTTCATCTCCTCACACATAATCGAATGCAAATATTCCAGCACAGATCTATTATGAAGCCACAGTTATTTTAGAAGTTACTTAAATGCTACAGAATGAAAGTAAATCACGGCACAATCTGAAGAACCAAAATGTAACAAAAGCAGAAAACTATATTATACAGGTAACTATATGTATCTAGTGAACCTCACATTGTATTAGTGCTCACTTTTTTTCCTCATGAACGTAGCTTTGTGAGGAACAAAAACTACAGACATCTTTGAATGTCAATATTCTAATAAGCATCATTAGCTCTTGCCATACTGCTAACTGAAAGACTCTACACCTAACATTTCTCCTGACCAAAGTACTTATTTTTCTCTTTCACAATCATCCCCCAAATGTACACGGTTGTAAATGTGTAACCAACAAGCTGTGGCACAGAGGTGTCATCAAGAGGCATCACTAGGAATATTTAAGGTCTCCAGTTATTTCTTCTCATTTTTATGCCTAAATATTCATTATGATGTGGTTTGTAAATGCAATCCCACATAGGACAAAGTGATTAGCAATTAACTAGCTAAATCCTGAAGAAACAGGAAAGAACGAGCCTTCAAGGCTCAACCTATATCCACCTGCACATTTATTGCAACTCCACTGGCCTACATAACAAAACTACAACTGCTGCTCCATTGCTTGTATGCCTCCAGTCCTACAGCCCCAAGTGTTCGCATTTTGTGGTACTAATTCTCTACTGTTTCAAACTTAGTAATTTTATTTAGAAATTTGTCTTAGACTAAGAGAGAACACTGCTTTGATAGTTAATATTCTGCTTTCAACCCATGCTGAATTAAACAGTTATTATTAGATGGCTGACAAGCAGTCACAATCATATCTAATAGTGGAAACAAACGAACTTAGGAGTTCTAGTAAACAATCAAAGAAGAAAGGAAATAAATGAGATTTTTCTTGTACTGTTTCTTGATCTCATTAGTCCTACTGCCACACAAAACTCATCAAAGGACTGAGGTGGGCATGCAGACTAGGCCAACACTGCTGCCCAAGAAAAGCTGATAGCCTACTCTTCTCTGTTTTTTAAGAACTATTTTTAAGTCCACCTCAAACATTTTAAGCCTAGCAGTAAGCAATATATTTAAAACCACAAACATTGGCTACATATTCAATTCAGGACATTTATCAGAAAAAATAAGCAACTGCTTCAGCATTTCTTTGTCACCCTTTTCCTCCATATAATGGATTTTCCACTGCAAAGCTTTACAAACTTACTTTAAAAACTCACTTTAGTGAGTTTAGTGAGTACTTTAGTCTATTAACTATTAGAAAGTTATAAATGAGAGCAGGAGCTCTAGGGATGGTCTCTCCATCAATACCATCAGGGAAAAAAAAAAAAAAAAAAAACACAACTATTTCATTCATAAGGAAAATTTCAGTTTGATACAAAAAATAACATGTAATTTGAAGTTGGTCCAAATTAGCTTTGTCTACCTGCAACATCATAAATGCTACACAAACAACAAGGAAAGACTTCCGACTGTTAATCTTCTCATAACGGGAGAGCAGGTAATATTTAGGGAAGTTGTAGTGGTGAGCTTATTTCCTCCAAAATAAAGTTATTAAATGATAAAAGAATAACCAGGATGCACACGTTGTAAAAACTATGCAAAAAAATATGCATTTTAGTAATTTCCTAATTTCTTGTGGTTTTAAACTTAAACAAGTAAACTGATGACCAACTGAAATGAACAGTAGCTTCAGTAGCAACAGACATCTTCTATTGTGTCCCTAGGTATGGGTACCAATTAAAGAATCACAGGAATTTTATTAGACATTTCTGTTTACTTCTAAAGAATTGAAATTGATTAAAAAAAAAAAAAAAAAAAAAAAATGAAGACTCCTTGTAGCCCACAAGATAATTAAGTTTAATCTTTTCATTCTCCTGAGTCATCAACAATCATTAATGTTTTACAGGTTGTTTGTAATATACAAACAAAAGTTTCTCCTCTAAAGCCTAGAAAACACCTCTCCTATTTGATATGCATACTGCCAGGTCTCTGCAAATCTCTTCCACATTGCCTCTGTGGAATCTGCTTTGTTTGCAAAGCTTCCTGTATAATCCAGAATATCTCCACAGTTTTGTCTTACAAGTAGTAGTTCAGGAAGTTCAATTACCACAAGCAGATAGTCTTATCACTCTATCACCTCATTTAAACAGTGTCAATATCAACTCACACATTAAAAGCTAAAGCTAGTCAGCGCTACGCCCCGCTCCACCACATTAGAATTACTGCCAAATCAGTATCCTTTCCTGCAATAAATGAGTTTTCTTAAGACATCAATACCACCCTTCAGTAATGGTTGCACCTTAATTTCAGTTGCGTGAAGCAAGAATCCTTTGAGGCATTCACTGATTTTACTGAGACACACTGCGATCTCAAACAACGTATTTTATTCATTTGCCAAAATCTGCTTAATCTGACTCATAGCTCATGTACGCAGAATACAAACATCTAAAGGAGACATCTGTAAAGAACATATTCTCTCTTCACAGAAGCGTGAGACCCAACAGCCTGAGTTAAACAAGGTCATGAGATGTAGGTTCTGTAAAACACTGAGTGCTCAAGACTATTGACAGTTCACTTAAAGCATTCCTGCCCAAACATGGGTGGAGCAGCATAGTTGAGAAACCTATCAGGCAAGCACAGTCAGTTTACTTCTGTATATAAGTTAACTGATAAAAGCCCTTATTCCACTGTTGGACATTAGTTGATGGCACATTAGTCAGAGTATTGGATTTTCAGTTTTTGATTGATTTCTGAGAGCTCAGAGAGTTTAAAATGCTTCAGTATGAAGCATAAACAATTTCCGTTTTTAAACTCAAGTATGAGTTGCTCCTTGTGGGATGAATCATCAAATCCACATCATCGCATTTACTTGCATTCCAGCTAAGTAATCTCTCTCCTACCCCTAACATTTTTTACCCCATTTTACAAGCTTTTTGTCTCAATCTACTTTTAAAGACAGTGCCATACTCATATCACTGCCCTTTGTGAAAACTAAACTTGTTGCTAAGTTATTTTTATCACTGATGAAACCTCACAAAGATGAAATTAACTTGGAGTAATGAAGCATGCTTTCAGCGTGGCACTAGCCACTACATGCACAGAAATACTTCTCTTTTATGCTAATAGAAAAATCAACAGGATATACTACAAAACCTTGACTCAGACAAAAAATATTGACCATGTGAACTTCTAGCTAGGCAGCATTCAAACAGTCAGGAAGCACCATATATCCTGTTCTACTGACGTCTTTTTAAGCACTGATTCATATCATCACAGACATCTGAAAATATCTCAGGTGTCTCATCCTAATTCCTGCTCAAAAAGCTGAGTCAACACAAAACACAAACCACGCTGCAAGAAGCTTCGTCCACGATTCCAGGTCTCAAACCTTTCCAATGACTAAGATACACAGTACCTCTGATCAACCAGTTCCAAAGCTTAATCACCTTTCAAATCACTTTTTCCTCTAATTCCCAGTCAGAATTGCTCCTGTTTCACTTTTCCACTGCCTCCCATTCTCATCACATGAACTTTTGTAAAAAGCCTGGCTTCAGCTCTTCATGTGAAAGGCTTGAAAAGTCTTGAAAAGACTTGAGAAATATTTGGGTTCAGCTACACTATGACAACCACATTCAAACAGACCCAACACTTTTGAACATGCACCTGTTTCCTACACAGCCAAAAAAACCTAAATAATTCTTTTAGTGTTACTACATACTTACTTTAGTGTAAGACACAGCAAACAATATCCAAGTTAAGGACTAAAACCCAGAAGTCGCAGCAATTTCTCTGACAACTTAATTTAGTCTGTTTCCACTAATTTAAGAGTATGCCTGATATATAGGCAAAACAAGCCTGTTGCCAAACCAAGCTAAATATGTAGCTGTTCACTGTTGTCTCACGCTAGCCCATGCGCAGGGCTGGCATGAGATCAGATGATTGTTTATTAAAACAATTTCATTTTTTCCTGCCCATTCCATTATAAACAAAAATCGTGGCAGAAACACTAGGCACTCATTCCCACCTCTAGTCCTTGCATTAGCACAAAATGATATGAAAAAAGATTAAATCAGAGCCCTTCCAGTGTTGCCTGGAACATAAAGTTTTCATAAAAATTACTCCCATTCACACACACTACTAGTACAAAATCTGGAGCTAAATTGTCACTCCGCAGTTCTGTCAAGTTCAAAAGGTTATATTAGACTTACATGACTCTCAAAATAACCCAAATCAGAAAAAAAAATAAAATAAAATTCTAATGCAGCTCAACTTTGATTGTATATGAGAATATCAACTTAGCTGTCTTACAGAAAACTGTATCATAGAACTGTTTGGGATGGAAGGGACTTTACTGATCACCTATTTCTAATCCCCTGCCATAGGCAGGGTCAGCTCATACTAGACCTGGTTATACCCAAAGCCCCACTGAACCCAGCCTTGAACAGTTCCATGGATCCACAGCTTCTCTGGGCAGCCTGTGTCAGTGCCTCACCACCCTCTGAGTAAACAATTTCCTCCCACTGTCAAACCTGAACCATTCCTATTTCAGTTGAAGACATTACCTTCTCCTATCAATACCCTGATAAAGGGTCCCTAGCTTTCCTGCAAGTCTTCTTCAAATACTGAAAGTTCTCCCCAGAGCCTTCTCTGGGGCTGAACAACCTCCACTCTCTCCACTTGCCTCCACAGGAGAAGTGCTCCAGCTCTCTGAGCATCCTTGTGGCCTTTAGTAGAGGAATAAGAGTTACCTGCCTCAACTTGCTGCCCATGTTTCCTTTAATACAGCCACCCCCAAGATACAGTTGGATTTCCAGGCTGCAAGCACACACTGCTGCTGGCTGACACTGAGCTTTTCATCCCCAAACCTTTCTCCTGAGAGCTAATCTCAATCCATTCTCCACTCAGTCTGTATTTGTGCCCCAACCCATGCATGCAAGAATTTATAACTGGCCTTGTTGAACTTTAAGACATCCCACATAAAAATCATTCCCCTTCATCCTTCTTCCAAAGGCCTGATGCCAGACACTGAAAATAAATCTGGTGTTATATGTAGCTACATACCCTGTCCCACAAAGTCCCTTTCAGTATGCCACTTTATATTTGCGATTATTGAAAAGAGGCATACCTAAGTACATCATACAGTTCCAAACACTAGCCAACAACCTACAGGTGGATTCATCTATCTAACTCTATTGAACGTTTGTAAATTATAAGCTGTGAACCAAGGAAATTTCCATACCAAAATTTATGTTTCATTTACAAACTCAGTGACAATTTCATACTTGTACAAGCAGCATGGATTTTCTTAGAAGTCTCAACTATCCTTCTTATTTGCACAGTAAAGATAAGTACATGCAAGGTAGCTCTCGAATAGCCAAAAGAAATTGCTAGCCTCAGCAGAATTAGTTCCTTATTCAATGTTTAAAAATGCAAAATTTATAAAAGATTATTCTTCTATATAATGAATGATGCCTTTCCCTGGTTTGTCTTGTTCTTCCCTTACAAACAGACACCATTACCATTAAGTAATAAATCTGTCTGCTCACATTGCCTCAACTTCAAATACACTTTAATTCCATCCTTATCCTTTCTCAAAGGTACATCCCACTTCATTACAGCTTGATCCAGAGTTTGCATACATCACATCCAAAATAAGACATCTCATCACCCAGTCAATACATCCACCCAATTATATCATCAGAAGCAAGTCACTTGACCTTCTGAAAGACAGATCTGCCCTGACTTCAAGCAAGGTACCACCATTCACATTCACGTTGTTGCTAGCGTGTAATTATCTCCTCAAAAACCGAAAGCATGTCTGCATACAAACTGAAGTACTAGTGGGATATATTTCTCCCATTAAGAGTAGCAAAAAAAATTCAACCCTACTGACTCTAGAGTAACTGATGAGAGCATGCAATAGAAATAGCTGGCCTGCTCAATCCAATTTTGAGCTCATCTCACACAAGTTTATAAAATTTTGGATTTCAATTAGGACAAAGCCTTTTCCTCTGCAATGGAAGATTTCTGTCCAAGTTCTTTGCCTCAAATTAAAGGAGTCTCCTGCATCCAAAAACTACAAACAAAACTACTTTTTAAAATCTCTTCCCTGGGAAACATCTACAAGCAGCTTTGCTAGTTACTTTAAGCATAAAAACTTTGATACTATGTATCCTGTGCACGGAAGTGAGAGTTTGTTTCCAATAGCACCAGAAAACAAAATAAACCACAGTATTTGTTTATGCTGAGTTAATATATACATGGTTGCCTTCAATATAAGCAAAGTTCAAGTTATTCAGCATTTTGTCTTCCTTTTAAGCGATTGTCACTTTCAGTGCATTTGTGATGCCCCATATAAACATCTTCCCCATGTGCATTTCAAGTTAATGGGTTTCAAGAAAAATGGGTTTCCAGCTGATCAGCCCAAGGCTCCTCTGCATTACTCTTAATGAGAGGAATCCAAGGTGGGAGCAAATAAATATTAACTTAGTTTTACCTGTGAAAAGGCTCGTACAAGTTATACCAAAACTTTATAATTAATGCTCTAATCAATGTGAAGTCTCAGTCTGGTTTTAATTAACGCCTCCAGTGCTTCTCTGGAAAGGCAGTCTGAAGACAAGGGTAAAACAAATTCACTCAAAGTTAAACCAAATATAAGTAACTGAAGTAAGCACTAATATAATTAACTTTTCTTGCTTCTCCTCCATTTATAATTTGAGATACAGGACTGGTGGCTTTGAAATGTACCTATGCATGTTCATAAGAAATACAGTGCTTAAGACCAAAAAGCAGCTGTGATTTATAAACAGTACTGGTCCAAGGAGGACTGGTGCGATCAAAAGTTTACCTGTTCCTTACAAAGAAACCAGAAAAACTCCAGCATCTTCACACACACGCCTCCTTATCTCCCTGACACGCACGTAACGCTATACACTATTTTCGCACTAACTCGGGAGCTCACTCGTGAAGCACACCGCTCGCATCGCGGCTTCCCGCACGGCACAGCGCACGCTCACAGCGCCGAGCCACTCGGCCCGGGTTACTGCAACAGGTGCCGCAGCCGCCCGGCCCGGCGCCGCGCCGCGCCCCTCCTTCCAGCCGGCACCTCCCAGCACCGCGCACCCCCCGCACGTTTTCTCCCGTTACCACCGGCCCGAAAGTAAGGAGTACCCAAAAACCATCACAGACTATTATTAAACCCTTCCTAAAAAAAGAATCCAGCAGGCCCGCCCCCCCCGGGGCCGGCCGCCTGCCCCTCCATCCCAGGCTTCCCCCACCCCCACGCTCACTCACCAACTTCGTCTTATTCCGGGTCTCCTCTTCCGAGGAGCGCCCGCTCCGTTTCGCGTTCATCTTGCTAGGGCCAGGGGGCTCGTCGCCGCCCCCAGAGCCCGGAGCTGCCTGATCTTCCATCCTTCCGGCGGCTCCGGCTCGGCACAAGGCCCCTTTTTCGTCAGGACTGTATCCTCACGGTCCCATTGAGTCGGCACCCACAACGGGGCGTCTCCCCATGGCGGCTAAAGCAGTTCCTGGAGGTACTCGAGACGCCTACTCCCAATCAACCGCCTAAGACGCTGAGCGTATCTAGGCATGCGCGCGGACAGACGACCGCTATTGCGCATGCGCTTACGTAGTGCGCATGAGCTGAGGGCGGGCGGCCGGAAAGGGCAGTGAGGCTTTGCCAGGAAATGGCGTCGTAGGGGTGCAGCTTTGGGACCAGGAACTCCAGTTGGAAAGATGTAAGAGTGAATAAAAGGCTGATTGGCACAGGGCTAGGTAGTACAGAGCCAGCCAGTAGGATGGATTCATTGTGAAGGCGCATGGCATAGTTTTTTTTCCTCAAAATGCTGGGAGCAGGAAAGGTCTGCATCTCATGTGTGGAATATCAATGCTGCGCGCGGGGTTTTTCTGAAGTATGTTCCTTTGCGTTTTGTTTTAGGAGTATATTGGGTGCACAGGGTAACTGTGGCATGTTGGCTAAAATTGAGTTACCACAAATGAAAGCCTTTTTTACCCCTCACCTTTGGGAACTCCAGTCCTCAAAGTCTGAGTTTTCTGCTTATGTTCGTGGTTCATAATATCAAAATAAACTGCCTGAAGTTTACGTAGAAAACTAAATTCCTTTGGCTGGACCTCGTGCATGTCCCTGTATATTAATATAATTGTTATACAAATGAGAGAAGAACAGGCTTTTTGTGTTGGCATAGCTGAACGTATGTTCAAGTTACCAGGAAAGCAGCCATAGAAACAGACACAGTCTGTTGTAAGAGGACAAGGGCAACCCAAAAATCTTTGGAGTCCAGATTTATGTACAAACCTATCATTTTATTATCCTCTAGAGGATGTTCCCTCTAGAGTTCCCTAGAGAGTTTTGCACATCTTCCACAGCAAACCTTTTTATGTTCAATGTGCAAGTAAGACCTGTACAGTAAATTTCTCCCATCTCTGTCTCAACACACATGTACTGACACACATGGTTAAAGCATGCCTGAGATTTGTGGAACAATCTGGCATTTCTTGTAATAATAACAATTTTTTAGCTATACTTAAAAATGTTAGTATTCCTATTTCTACTCCACCCCAACCCTCACCCAGATTTGAGAATGAAAAAACAGTATTCTACACGAGAGCCAACAATTTACGAGCATATAAATTCTGCAGGCAACTTTAAGCAAAAAGTAAGGTGATACTATGCGACTATCTCAATTAGGAAATTAAAATGAAAGAGTCCCTCACTTCCCCAACCCCATCCCCTCCCCCAGAAAAGGAAAAAAACGCAACTACTTAAGGCAACCAAACAAACCTCGGATTATTTTGGCAACCAGTTTGCACTGTGGTGTTTTGGCCCACCTCTGAGAGCAACTTAGGTATGGCCTGAGGGTGAAAAAAGTTGTACAAAATGTTCTTAACTTGGCTTCATATCTAAGAAATTTTATATCTCTACATCTAGCAAAATTCATTTTACAACAGTAAGAATTTGTAGCTGCAGAAGTTTCCTGCTATGTAGCTGTATTTCTCCTCTTGGTTTCTAATGTAATCTCAGTCAAACATTTAACTGCAACAAGTGAGTCAGACAGTTACCTTACAATAAAATGATCATAGGCTGATAGGAATGTCCCTCAAACATGTACTGTTTTATATCTGAATTTGAACAAAATAGGCTTTTCAAGATGACTGGCTAATACAGCAATCTAAAAACTTAACTTTCTAACATCCTCCCTACAAACATATTAAAAAAATACATCTATGCAAGTTTCCAGAAGCTATGTACTCCAAAAATATCTGGGGGAAAAAAAAAAAAAAAAAAGAGAGAGAGAGAAAGATAGATGAGATTTTATAAATCCAGTGACAGAATTTTCATCTATCAGTGAAAGCATAGGCTTCTGAGAAGTAATTCTAAGACAACTGAAGTCAACTTGTGACTAAACCAGCTACTCAGGTTTCAATCCTTGAGAAATATTCTGTTATTTAGGTTTCTAGTATTGAAGAAGTAAATTAACGAAATATTTGTCCTAACCATGTAACTGGGTGGTTGTAGGAGGGAGGATTTTTTAGTTTTTCTTTATACAGGAATTATTCTGCATACTACTACAAGAGAATATATACAGTATTTGACTTAACCACAGAAAGAAAACACTGCTAAATCACCCAGGGATGCATATCCTATCTTTTCATCCAAAAATTCTACATCATGAACACAACCACTCTACAGTTAACATACCAGAATCGTTCCACTAGTGTAATGCTGTAGACTGTCTTCAGGTTGTCTCATCTGCCCTCCTGGATTATCTTATCTGTCATCTTAATTGACCATTAAAACAGCGATGTTTTATGTTGCTATCATGAATAGTGTCACAAATGTTAATTAAAACAGCTAATTATGAACATTTACATAAGTGAATAAGGATTACAAATTAGGCATCTTCACAGCTGTTTCAAGAAGATTCTACAGTTACATTTTTTTTTGTAGCTATGACACAGCTGCAAAACAGTCCACTGATTAGGCTTTATATTTTTGTATTTTGAATAAGCTTACAAGTTTTGTCTGTAGCTATTTATAGGAAGAGGAAGCTAACAGCTTCCTACCTATTGTTTAAAAAAAAATTATGTTTAATATGTTAACAATGTAATGGTCTCTTCTTTCACAGAAGACCTATAGTTGACCTTTACTTATGTCTAGCTCTAATTTAAAGCCTAAAGCACTGGAGCTAGATGAGGTATTGATATGAGATTTATACATTAAAGGTGCAGAGTCAACGTATGTCAAGGCATTTTATTCATTAAAGTAACTTAGGTAAATTAGAAAACAGCAGAATACTGTTTTCAATCTAAACAAGCCTTTAGTGATTTGCTCCAGGCTAGGCTTACCAAAAATACCAAAAACAAAAATCCTTTTTTTAGGTTTGTGCTTTCTAAAGTGTTGTGGGTTTTTTGTTCTTTGCTTATGTTTGTTTTTGCTGCTGTTGTTGTATTTAATCAGAAGTATTTTTCCCTTTCTGAAGCAGTTAACTGATTTAGGTGAATTCTACTTTTCTCATTTTCTATATTTTGAATATTTATCCTACAATTCTAGACCATAACAAGGATTCTCTTCTCCAGGTGATTATTTTCTTTTAGGTTTTAAGAAAAAGGGGGGTGGAAATTGTATTCATGCCCTATTATTGTTTTTTATTGTTTTCTGGAAACAATACACATATGAAAAAATTGCACAGAACGACTTCACAGAATGACTTTAAAAAAAAAAAAAAAAAGGTAAATATTATACTTATTAAAAAAAAGGGGGGGGGGGGGGGAGGGAGCAAAAAGGTAATATCTACAGATAAGAATCTGTACCTAGAGCTTACTGAGAAATTGGCAGTAGTATTTTTGCTAAGACAATGAGTTTGTAAGAGTAGGGAAAATAAGAAGAGGTAGCTTAGTAGATTCAAATTCTGTTCTGATCTGACTGCTACACCCTTTCACAATCAAAGTGTGTCATTATTCGAACCTACTATGAAACAGTCCTTTTCTATGAAGTCTATGAGTCCTTTTCTCAGAAGAAGAATGAGAAAGCTATTGGTAGTTTTCCAGTCTTTCTTCAGGGGATAATTTAATGATCTCGTTTCTTTGTTGGGACTTGAGGGACATTTAGGCAGGTGTGAGTATGTCTGACAGTGCATGTCTTGAGTGTGGATTGAAGTTGCTTATGCATTAGAAATAGTTTTCCTTATATTGTGCATATACAGATATTGGAGCAGCTCAGCTTCTCTGAATTTTACAGACACTGTATATAAAAAACAATGCTTCTTGGATTTTTTTCTATGGCAAAAGAAAAATGTGCTTATTTCTGTTTAGTGCCTGGCTAAACAACTATCATCTGTGAACACGTTCAGTCTGAGGAAGGTTATGCATCCTTGTACCCAGCACTTATCCAATGTTGCCTTTGTCTTATCAGGAAAAAAAAATTAGTCACTCTGTTACAGAGAATAATGATGTCACACTGCATGAACTCTGAACTGACCAGAATGAGTTCATGTGATCCTTTGTATTGAGACACACCTAAATAACACAACAGCAGAGTATGCTGTAGGATCTTTTACAGTGCTTCCTTTGGAGTATATCTTTTAGGGTTTCTTCTTTTTTTTTTTTTTTTTTTTTTTTTTTAAATTATTTTGTTTTGTTTTTTACAAAATGTCCTTTCATACAGATTTCCTTTATGACAGAAAAACAACTCTGCAAAAAGTAGGTTTCAGAATACAGCACCTATTTTCTGTGTAGCTTTTGTGAGATCAGTTTTTCAGTGAGATGAGTCACTAGATCAGCTTATGTAGTCACACAGACACTTGTTTATGGTTGAAGAGACTAAAGTTAAAAATATTTTAACTGTATGAATGTTCAGATAAGGATGATGATGACATAATTGAGAACAAATGCTAGTGCTTTTTACAACAGAACCATTATTTTAAATTGTGTACTTCATCATTTGGTTAACTGGGGGTCTCAGGCTTTACATCAATTATGTCATGCTTCCTGACATCCTCAACAGTAGTTTCCACATTTTTCAATAGTTCTTGTTTATTGTTATAGAGGACTAATCAACTAAACATTCCTCTGCTGCTAAACACAGCCAAGAGGCTGCTTATGAGTCAGGACTCTGGCAGATAATTCTTCTGTATATCAGTGGAACTTTATTGGCTAGCTGTCTTGTTCTTTGCATGAACAGATACCAGCATTTTTTATTTTCATTTTTTACTTCCTAGCTTGATGATCTGGTAAGCCATGTTTTCAGTATCTGCTGTGTGTAGTGGAAATGCTAAGTCATGGCCTGAAACAGTGATTGAGCACCTGGTAGGAAGGCAAGGCCAACCCAGGGGAGCTCAGGTGCAAGCAATGAATCGTAGTGACTGGAAGGGCTGGAGCCATGATCCACCCTTCCCCAGACCTCATTTAAGGGTTGGCAGTGGAGGGAAGGGTATCTCATGGAGGTCCTTGTGTACCTGAAGTCTTGTAAACGTAAACAGTTTTTCTTCTTTTGTTTTTGCATTAACAGCTGCTATGCTTGTGTTCATTTGCTGTAGCCTAGAATCGTGCGATTGTTATCATTGCTGTACTTTCTGTCATATTACATCATTCCACTCTGGTAAGCTTATGCTTGTAAAGGACTTTAAGTAAACAACTTCCTTATGCAGTCATTCTGGGATATAATCAATAGTAAGGCTGGAAATTTATAGCACTGTATCCTTGGTTGTTTAGTAATCAGCTTTTTTGAATGTTCATGAATCTCATTACTACGAAGAGCAGCTGTTAAGGGGCAGGTACTGAATAAATGCTATTACCTGGAACTATCACTAAGTAATTTATAGCACTTTTGAAAATAGCTTTTTTGTTGTTGTTGCAGTTCTTTCAGTGGTGGGATGTGTGCTATGAAACCATACTTGTAAATAAAGAGATACATAACATGACTACTATTTTATTGAAACTATGAAGTTAATTTCCCCTATAACAGCTGTCTTCAATTTTTTTTCTTTCTTGTCTGTTATTTCAGTATCTCTTGCTATAATATCTGCTATATTACATAATCAGTACATAATATTTATCTTTAGAAAAATAAAAAAAAGGAGATGATTGTCAACTGCTTGTTAGAATTCCTTAATCTAATTCCAACTGTGAAAAATAAATGACCACTCAAATCTCTCCAATGCTTACACTTTTGTGCAAATATTTTCCTAATTAAAATGAGCTAGCATAATAAGAAGCTTGCTATCCTGTCTGATTAGTGGATCAAGAATTGTCAATAGTTAGCAGCTGTACGCTTGGCTGAAATAGAGGAAATAATCTTTGCTTGTTCCTGACCAATTACTTTACTCTTAGGCCATCACAGATGGGTTGTATCCAATAAATGCTTTTATTTAAAAAAAAAAAAAAAAAAAAAAAAAAAAAGACAGTAGATAAGAACCAACACGCAACCACCTAGAAGTGAATAGTGTTTTTAAAGACAAACAAGCAACCATATTTAGACGCATTTAGAGTGGAGTGTTGTCTGGGAGATAAAAAATACCAAGTTCAGTTCAGTTGAGCAGAATGCTGGCCTCCAAGTGTCAAGGTGAATGTTCTTATTGCAGGGATGTCAGATACCAGATGCTTCTATCTGAAGATGGGGAAGCGTTTGTTGGAGAAAATGCATCTTCTCTGAAGCTTGTTAATTCTAGTTCATGTATCTCCTGCTATTCCTGATATTATTTGTATTTCTGTGCTTTGATAACAGCTCCCTCAGTTCAGACTTATGATGACGGTATGTCAGCACTACTGGTTAAACCCTGGCACAAAGAAAGTCAGTGCTTAGGAGAGCATTTGCTACACTTTGCCCTTCTATGATTTAGGAACATTTGGTATGTCTACATTTTTTTTCCCACACTAATACAGTCAGTTAGAATGGTTATAGTCCTGTTTGTTTTTTCTCACTATTCAGTTTCATATCTATAGTTAAACTCTACAATGAAATGCCTGATACTGTCAGTGTTTAGGTAATTAAATAACGTCATGGTTTTAATTATTACTTAGCTTTCTTATTTATCTTCTCTTGATAACTGACAGTAATATTCAGGTGTATATGGCGTTATGTCTTCTCGTCTGCATTCTAAAACTTTTCTAAACCAGCAACTCAGCAGTGCCTAGCACTAAAATCTTTCATACTAGGGCAACCTGAAGCACTAATAAAAAGTTAGCTATGAGTTGTATTAATGAATGGCTAGTTCACTTAGAGTTTTCTCACCTATCTAGGAAGTTGAGTTCTGTTGCTATGTTGTCAGATTATCTTGCTGTTGTAAACCCTTTGCTAGGGCAGTTATTTGTAACGAAAACTTTGTGCTGTTTGTTTATACCTCTTAACACAATGTTACCTGGAGCATGTTCTAGAACTCTTCTCCTTTTTTTCTGTGTAGGAAAACATAGCCAATAATCACGAACTAGCTAAAGGTCTGAGTAATATCCATTGAGAAAAATCTTACAGTGATATTGGTATGCATTCTCAGAGTTTATGCTTGTCTCAAAAGTAATGACCTGTTTCTTTCAAAAGTTGCTTAAATTTTTCCACTGTGAAGAAATGGCTTACTTCAAAAATGGGCTTATGCTGACCCATCAGTGGGGCCCTGTTCTTTACATCTGCTTGTTATCCTTGGTTACAGCAGCTGCATAGTCTTCTAAATCATGATGAAAGAACAGAGATGAAATAGATGGAGAAGGGGAAAACATCATTTTTTGAAAGTTTAAGTATCTTGGGAATAGGGGCTTCCCCCAGCTCCCTTGCTTTATAAAAGTTATATTTCTAGGCAACTTGGCTGCAGTTCTGTTTTCTAGCTCAAAGGTTCTCCTGGTTTCAACTACTGCTGGCTTTCCCTGTTTACATGTAGTCAAGGAATTTGCTGTTTTGTGTCATTAGTTGGATCAATTTGCTTGTGAAATGGCAGCAACAGTATGGAAACTTCATGTAACTGGCCCTCCAAGTGCTTTCAACTAGTGTCATGCTGATGCAGATTAATTGCAAGAGAAGACTAGTGTGGCATCTTTAAACCGTAAATGAAAATTATCATCATATTTGAATGTATGTGAGTGGTAAAGAACAAGTATTTGTAGGAAAAGTATGTGGATTTTACAGAAGCATTCTTGTTTTAGTTTTTGTGTGTATTTTTTGTTTGTATTTTTACTTATGACTATGTCAGTAGGTGGAGGAAAACATGTTTTCTTAATAAACAGACTCTAACTTGTGTTAGATACACTTTCATAATGTGGCCACGCGTTTGCAGAAATCAGGAAACAGCTTTTTGTCATACTTCCTTTTTGAGGGAGTGCTTCATCATGACACTTCACAAAATTAAACAGTAACTTGTCAGTTCTGGCCAACACCCAGTCTTGCACACTGAAGAAAATGGAGACAAACATTTCAGTTGTTAGAATAACAGAAATCAGATCTTTTCTGCCCATCAGAGTCACTGTCAATTACTCAGTTTCTTATTGTGCATCTAGGACAACTAAAAGGAAACTTTGAGTAGTGCCAGTGATTGTACATTTGTACAAATGTAAGAATTGCTGTATGCTGATCTTCAAGTAACAACATGTATGAGAAAAGGTTAAGTGCTCTGTTTACTGCAGGATCCCTGAAAATATGGGTGTTGGTTTTTTTTTTTTTTTTTTTTTTTTTTTGGTAGTGAATCTAAACCAGCAAAATAAATATGTCACTGGGCATCAGCTTAGTTTAAAGCATTGAAATGACTCTTTGTAAAAATATTCTGCTTGAAGCGGTGTCTTTCAGTTATCTGACAAATAACTTCCATAGAATGCTGCTTTTGAAAGAAAAACAAGTTTCTTCAGTCAGTCAGCATAGTTCTTGCCATGTAGGATCTATGTTTCAATTTGAAATGTATTACATACCAAATGCTAGCAGCTGAGAGCCAGTTACTTGCTTCAGTGAAGGTACAAGGTAAAATGTGCGTAATCTAAATGGAAATTTTCGATTTCTATCTGACCCAATTTGTCCATCTCTGAATTGAAATACATATTTTAACTTGCATTTGGCCACGATGGTGTAGCAGTTATTAACAGTAACAGGCTTGCTTAGTGACTTTTGCAGATTCCTACAAATGAGTAGTGAGTGAAAGGGAGGTATATAGCATTTGCTGTCAGTATCCTTTAAACTTATAACTAACATACTAGTCATCACTACAACTTGTGTGAATGCAGCTGATGTCCCATTTTTGTATTTCTGGAGATGAAACAGATGCATGTGACTCATCATAAACACTCCAAAAGAGCTATTAAAAGCTGCTGGAAACCTATTACAGTGTGGAATTCCTAAGGAACTTATTTGGTGTGGGGGGGGAGAGGAGAGAATGCACAGCTTCTAAAAGATATTTTGAAGGCCTAATTATACTTAGAAAAACAAAGAAAATTTCTAAGAACAAAATATTCAACAAATAAAAACAAGTTTTCCATTATTAGAAAAAAAGATGTATCCATATTTCATTATTTATACTCTTCAGAATGCTCTTAATCTAATTCAATTTCATGGGTAGACAAGTACTTTTCTGTGCTTTAAAAACAAGCATGCACACATGCTGCTTCTTGCACTGGCTTTTTACAGATAAGGCTTTTACTTCTCAGACCTCATTAAGCAGTCAGTTGAGCAGACTAAATGAGCATTGCAAGTAGTAATGGATACTTACTCCATGTAAGTACAACAAGATTATGTGATACTGAAATACTGAGTGCTTAGCTGGAACAGCATCATTTGTATCACAAATAAACACATTGGGTAAACAATTCATGTGTTTATGATAGCAACATGATATCCTACCTATTAATAGGGTAGATCTGGGTCTCTAGATGAGGGTTTTTGTTTTGCACTGCAAGCTCTGTATCTTCTGTTCTAGCTATCGGAGGGGATCTTAGCCTTTTCAGAAAACAAATGGCTCCTTTTAAGTTTTAAACCTGAATGGAAAATGAGTAGACAGAAAGCTTCCAACAGAATGTGTTTCTGAAAATCAAGTTCCATTATTTTAAGCTCTTCTACATACACTCTGCATGCTTTTCTTGTTTTTTAGCATTCTAGATTGTTTCTATTATACTTAGATAATATGTGAAACTTGTTTTCTCCAAGTTCAGATGCAAATAGTTTTTTCTCTGAGATCTTTGACAGGTCATTAGAATTACAACAAAATTCAAGCTGTAAAAGCAGAAATAATTTTATGAACAGCAGAGTTCACAAAATTGGACTTCCTTAGCTTTGTCTTGTTTACATTCTCATATCCAAGGTATCAACTTTGTCTCAACTCCTAGGCAAATTTCAGTTACCTCTTTACCACTAGATTCTCTGGTGCATAGGGGATACATCTATGCTGTAGCTTTTCCCTTTCAGTTAAAATTTACCATGGCTCTCTTCACTGTCTGCCTTCAAAGACGTTATAAAAGCTGCCTCCTGAGATTTTCTTGAAATTATTTTGAAACTGGGATTTAAAAATAAAGGCACGAGGAGTACAGGAGTACTGTATCTTCATAACACTAGTGGTTCAAAACATTCATGAGAAAGTTCTTACTGATAGTAATCTGAAGAGTTCTGATCTGGTAGAATCAACAGTGTTTGTAACATGACAGTAGAAACCCTACCTGAGTCTTCTGCTATCTTATAACGGCATTGTCTTAACTAAAGAGAACTTGTCTTTTGTATAGGACTATGAAAGTTCAGTAAATCATTTAATCAGCACTGTAATATGTATCACAAGGAATACTGAAGATGATCTGACCTTCATCAGTGTTCATGTTGCTATCTAAAACAGACTTTCCACTTTAAGCTAAGGTTTGGAAAGTAGAGTTTAGATATATAATTCCAATCTGATTTTGATACACACTCATAGAATTTGTGTAGCTTGATCCTATTGTTGAGACAAAAATCTTGTACGTTTGGCCTGTGTGAATACTCTAGCTAGTCAAATATTTATAATATTGTCTTTAAACATAGAGCCATAATGACACATTAATTAATTGGGCAGTAAGGGAATTCACTATTACATGAATAGAAAGTGGATCAACTCTGCATTTACTCTCAAGTACATCAATGAAGCCTTGAGATAGTGTCCTACACAGGGTGTTGCTTGGGTTTTTAGAAGGATAAAAGTCAACTGCATGGATCTGCATGAAGAGGTGAAGTGAAGGGGGCAGGAAGTTGTTGACACGGTGTTTCTAAGGAAAAATTGTTCCAACAATTGCAACAAATCAGTGCAAACAAGAAATGTACTTGAAAGTGAGTCTTTTTGTTGGGGAGGCAAAAAGTGATTGACTTTAAACCTGAAAAGCCAAAATTAAACCCTTGAGAAGAAAGGCTTGTATAGCAGCAAACAAATTCTGTCTTTTAAAAGCAGTAAGTGTGATTGCATTCGTGTTTATGCAAATTACCTTTAATTTTCCTCCTTCTACCTCCTTTTGCATTTTGTTTGGTCTTAATAAGAGTATTTCTGTGTATGTCCTGGATTTGCTTAGGTCTCTGATTGATGTTCTGTATCTAGTTTTTTGTAACTGTCAGAGCTCAGTTAGGACTTTGTAATACTTCTGAAAGAAAACATGCTTTACGATTCCATGATTTAACTTTTAACCTTTGGTATTTTATTTACAATTTTGAATTGATATCCATAAACTGAAATGCTTTTCATAGTTAACTAAGAATCAAACATACTGAGTTGCTTTCCCTGGGTGTTTATAGAACACTATCTCTGTAGTTGCATCTTCCAAGGACAGGTCTCTAATGTTACTTAAGTTTTAGTATTGTTTTGAAACAAAGAAATGCATGTCTAGTACTTCTGGTGGCCAGAACGTCAGGCACTTATAATGCAACAAAAGAGATACAAATACAGTAACTATGTCTTATTCTTTGTAAGCATTCATAATTGGAAAAAATATATATTGTTTTTTAATTACAAGCTATACAGGTAAGAATATAACAATGTATAGAGCCAAAGAGTATGGCAGACAAGGGTGGCTTGTGCTATCTTTTCTACTGCATTTCAAAATAAGATTGTCTTTCCGTTGTTTATGTTTCTATCCATCTTATCCAAGTAGATGGATTCCACTATTGAAAAATATTGTATAACTTGACAGTTGTTTCTGTGGAAAAAAGATGCTGTAAAGCAGATATTGTGTATCAGTACTTCACTTACAGTTTTAGGTAGTAAATAACCAAACTGAGCAAGTTATTACAGGTACCTTATGTACTTTGTAGAGTACTGATTAGTATCTGCTTCATAGGCAGTAGTTTCAGAGATGTTTAAAGTCATACTGAATAAGATTTCTTTAGCAAGTAGCTACCCGGTGTGAGTCATTACCACTGACAGAATCTGCAGCACATACTAGCATGTGATGTCTGCTTAAATGAATTGTTTCGCTTATGAGCTAGCTCACTTTATTTGAAATAATTTCTAATGCTACCTTGCATTTGCATATTTATTTAAGATAAAAATGTTTTAATGACATAGAAAAGGTTGAAAATTAAAGTTAAAAAAGTAAAAAAAAAAAATAAAAATTAACATTTATGATTGCACTCATTGGATCACTAACTTGAATTAGATATAGCGGATGATTCATACTTTCATATCATGCATTTATAATTTGCACGGGAAAAAAAAATATCCCAGGTGCTGTAATTTTTCAAAACATCTCTCAGCCATATGGAAATGTAAATTGCAAATTAAGTGTGCAACAGAGTAATCCCTTGGTACAGAGCAACCAATTGCATTAAGCAACCACAATTAATATCCTTAAATATTCTGCAGAGTAGCTTTATATTTAACTTCAAGTAGCAAGTAAAAATAATTTTGCAGTTATGAATTGTGGGTTACTGGTATTTCAATATACACAAGATTTTGTTGAGTTTACACTGAACAGTGATAATCCCCGTGGCTTCTGGTGGAAGTGAACTAGGATACAGAAGCAATGTTGGACATGTTAATCATTATTTTATTTACGAAACATCTTGACTTCTAAATTTAAAGTATTGCTTGATACTGAGAAAGGAAAATTTATTCCCATCTGGAGCTAGTCCCACAGTTGTGGCAGATAAGTATCTGTTAGTTCTTCACAAACAGATAAGGCCAAGAGTGCAGAAGTCTGCTATTAGCACAGAATAAGGCTGACTTTTAAGTAGACTGCCAAAGTGGCTCCAGAAATGCAAACAAAAACTGCGTAGCCTTTTTTATACCTTAGTTTGTTCTTAAGTCTAGAAGGTTAGTTGATATTTCCTTGGCCATAATTTACTTTACTCAAGAGTTAAGGCCTCCAGTTTCTCCAGATGAGAACTGTTATCAGCTGTTGCTCTGTATATAAATATTGAAATAAAAACAGCATCATTGCTGTACTAGTAATTCTGTGAAATACAACTCTCATTGAACTCTTCATGAGCATACTAGAAAGCATGAAATGCTTCCAGGCTCTTGCAGTATTTCACACTGAAATACAAAAATAGAGAGCAATACACTTTTTATTTTTTTACTTCTGAGAGGAATTTGAATGTTTCCTGGCAAATGTGGCAATAATATTGTAGCAAATTTTAGTTGTGTAAATAACTTCAGTAAGTGATATTCTCTACTAAAGAATGAATTGCCTTAAATATGATTAAATGTAATAAGCATTAATTCATTTTCAGCTTAAGGGACTCCTTTATTGTGTCAAACTGCTGTTAGTGATTGATCACTGTCATCTTCGGTTGTTTATGCTAGAAACTTCAAAATCTGTGATCTAGATTTAAAGATAAACTGTGAGAGCTACTTTATGAAATTACCATTATGTTCCATGCTTTTTTACTAACTGTATTTTTGCTTATTTTGTGCAGTGTAATTTTACTTCTAAGCACTACTGGAAACTGCTGTGCTTAAGAAATACTGTATTTCACCATGTAGCAAGGACTTGTAACTAAATGAAGAAATGCCTTTATTTTTCTGAAGGCCGGAGTAGCTATGAGTCTCAAGTTAATGATATGGAGCTAATTAATGGTATGGAACAGTATTGCCTCTTTATGTATTTGGGAAGTCAATGAGGTAATCAAAGATTAAGCTGAGACTCCAATAAAAGCTGTCTGGCGTTTGGAGGCTGCTGAGTGACTGAAGTCAGAATATATCACAGACTGGCTGTAATGCATACAATGTATACTTTTGGGGAGGTCATGCATCTTTGAAGAGTGCTAATAGTGGGAAAACAAAAACATCTGTATTGGAGAGGTAGGAGTATATCCATGTTTCACCCACACATGTTTACCTTGTACCAAGAATACATATATTTTTGTTGAAGGAATTCTGAATTTGACCTTTATCAGCATGAAGTGCAGTTCTAATTTTTAAGCAATATGAAATAAGTTTTGGAAATAGGCACATGAGTAAGAAGACTGTCTGAAGTACTCAAATCAGGTTATGATACAAGCTGTGCAAAGGCAGTGCTATATATGGTCTAGCAGCTTTTCTACAGGAGAAAAACAGACATTTTTTTTGTTATTGGTTGAATCTCCTTTAATACAATTTCCTTTTCTTTGTCTTTTAAGTCCTTTACAAACTTATCATTACATCTCACTATGAATATGTAACTTAGAGCTACCTAAGCTGCTTTCTTTAGGTAGGGAATACAAGTAGGACTGTACATGTCTACTTGAAAATGGAAATACATTTCTTAAGACTTGTTATTCTCTCCTAGGAGTGTGAATCCATAGTACCTTTCAATTACAGACATTCTTTATGTAATGCAGTGGCTGGGGCAAAGTTAAGGTCTTGTGACATGCTTAGATAGTCTTCCAAAATGTCTCAGAATACATGCAGGAAAGTTTATCTTAGAAAGCAGAGGTGTCTCAACAGTATGAAATCATACAAATGCTGGTTATTAGGATGACAGAATACTAGATAAGGAAAGTCATAGCCATGACACTAGATACTTTCCCTCATTAAATCTATTTACATGAAAACAGTCTTACTGGTGTAGAGCAAAATTAGTGTTCCTACATAGCAGCTGAGCCACACATGAATTAGGAAACTCATGTAAACTAATTTATTGTAATTTGCATGCCTCTTCCTGAAGTTTTCTATTTATTTATTAATCCCAGACTTTGGAAGTTCCCAAACTTCTCAGGAACATAAAATTAAATACGAAATAGGATTGCTGTTTTTGTCTTAGTTTACTTCTACATGTATAAATCTAGGGTATATTTGTCTAAGTTTTAGTCTGCTGTTATGGATAACAGTAGCATAAAAATTCCACACTGTTTCCTGACTCTGCAAAGATGATATTAGTGTTAACACTGATTTACAGATACCATTGTGATTTATGTCCCCAGGAGCTTTCTTTGAAAGGAAGTGATTTTGAAACAGGAAACCAGACATTGTATTAAAAACAGGTATGTAACTAGAGGAAAAAGCTGTGAAAAATAAATTATGAAAGATAAAATATATTCATTACTGTGCCCTTTCCTCGATTGGAAAATAACTTCTAAGCCAAAGAAAGTAAGAAATGGGCATGAACAAATGAAACATTGTCCAAACCTAAGTGTTTTGTTGTCTCTTGTACTCACAAATACATACGTGGTTAACACAATTATTTTAGAGCAGATATGGTGATGTGTAGTGGCATCTATTAGAAGGAAATGTGCATAAGCAGTTGTATGGTTATCATTTCAACTATCATAAGTTGATCCTATCAAAATGAAAAGGTGAAGTTGTGACGCTGTTCCATTTCAAGTTCCCTCTCCCACTTTCTTTTAATTGTTACTGAAGAACATGCAAGTATGCATATTTATCTCAACAGTAGAAAACACTTCATAATGTGTTTACCATTTATCTCCTTCTTGGGTGGCAATCACAAGCCACTTTTCAATCAAGTATTAACAGTACTGCTATGTGGAAGTTGGGTGAAATTGAGGACAGATGTCCTGTTTATTTGGGGGTGGAAGGAAAAGTAGAAAGCCAACCAAGCTACATTAATTTGTTACTTCAGTGTGCTTTTCTGCAAAGCTACACATTCAACTGTGAACTGTAAGAGAGGTCTGATTGTTTAATGTTGATTTAGTTGCACATTTCTCCTCTTCCAAAATTGGTAGTAATTTGATTTTTAGAGTTGCATAGCTGCGAGTTTACAGGATAACTTGCATAATTACTGCAGTGGATGTTAAATCAGCAGCTGAGATTAGCAGGTGTGGGAAAGCAACTAGCTCAACCTGTTTAACTCTGTCATTACAAGATCATAGCATTCATCTTGATAATCGAGTTCAAATA
Source organism: Lagopus leucura (assembly GCF_019238085.1). Classification (NCBI taxonomy): domain Eukaryota; kingdom Metazoa; phylum Chordata; class Aves; order Galliformes; family Phasianidae; genus Lagopus; species Lagopus leucura. The sequence goes on from NW_024962270.1 coordinate 4,023,620, forward strand.
CTGAAAACATCTATTATTAGCAGAACTTGACTGCATTTGCAGCTCTTTGTGTGTTTTTGCTGAATTTTTTCAAGCTTTTCAGAATAGTTTCAATATTCTGAATAATGTGAATCTGTGCTACTCCGTAAGATCAGATTTCTGGTTTTTATTTTCTGTCTCACACCTGTATGATAACTCAACTCAAACTGCAATTGTAATACCTCAACTGAATTCAGTGTCAGGCACGTGGTCCTGTTGAGCTACAATCAATTACTGGATGTTGACTCCAGTTATTCTGCTTGACCTTTTGTTTAAGACAATACTAAGAACCATGTAAATACACAAATATCCACATCTCATCCAGCTCATTATGTATAATGTTTATTCATTAGCTTGAATGAATGATATGATAAATTCAACTTATTGAATTTTGCAGATAGTAGGAAAAAATGATTCTGATAGTCTCCCATTTAAGCTTTTCCTAGCTTATTACTACCTAATGATGGCTAAGAAGAAACTTTTTTTTTTTTTCCATACAAGTGGAAATAACATTGCAATTTCTCTTTCAGAAGAGGCACACTAGAGGCTCTTTATTTCAGTTATTGAACTTGGGTATCTAGAATTCATTCCTCTAAGGTGTAACTTAGTTATAATTAGACAACAGTACTTCCATGTAGAACTAAAACCATGTGCAGAGATACTGCTAAGTGAAGTGTTTTAAATTTGCTGTACTTAAATATACTCCTTAAAGTTAATATTATAAAAGCTTCTTCCCATGACTTCCTGTGACCTTCACACTGTAACATGTAAGCTGATAAAGTGGAGAACAAGATGGACTTGTACTGCATAATTTCCTCATCCAGTTACTGTGGAATAAATAAAACAGCAAATTATCTGAAGCCAAGTTATTTAAAGGTTTCTTGGCAAATACTTGTTTGTATGGAATGTGATGAGATAATTCCACGTGGATTTATTCTTACTGTAACTACCCATAAAAAAATATCCATTTCTTCTTGTCCAAATTCTTAGAACTCTTCTCCACATTCTCCCTAGTGGCATAGGAGCAGAGCACAATCCTTAAAGTAGTAGTTCAAAGACTTTAGTTTTAGCAAAGCATGGGAAGAAACTGCACATTCTTCAGCTTACAATGATTTAAGGTTTGGGGTGGGGGTTGGGTGTAGACTAAAAAGCTTAGTGAGTAAACTGGTGAATAGATTAAATGTGATCACTGGGGAATAAAACATCCACAGCTAAGTATATTGGGAATATAGCTTTTCTTCCTTGGGCAACTAGACAGAACAAACAGCCTATTAAATTCTTGGGAAAAACTGCTGTTAAAAAACAACAAGCAGTTTGCATGGGAAACTAGCCTTATTTAATATCTATAGAATGAGTATAAAGAATGAAAATTGACACAAAGCTGGTTTTATACACAACTAAAATTAGCAAATTAATTGCTTAGCAGCTGAGAGTAGATTCATTTTCATACAAACATTAGTTGGATGTTCTTGGTCAGTGATAGGTTAAAGATTACCAATCAAATTCAATATGTTATGCAGAATGAATATCATTTTCTTGTTTTGTTTTACTTGTTTGATCTCCCTGTCTTCCTCCTTTAAGAATGGAAGAAAGTTGTCTCTTCACAGGTTAGTGTGGAAATATGTGAAGGCTACACTTCAAGATTCGGTGCCATAGAAGAAGCAGTGTTTTGTGTGTTGTTGTTGTTGTTGTTTTAAAGTAATAAAAAAGCTAAGAAAGTACTTTCAGAAATCTGAGGAAAACATTATTACAGGAGTCTGTACAGTGTTGTATTTTCTGAAGAATATCTGAGGTTCATGTGTTGAGAGACACATTCTACTAATTCTTACTTTAACATTATTTCTGAGCATAATTTACTGCTTTAATTTATTTAGCAAGGTGATGTTCCTTAATTATGCTTCCAAATTCCAGTTTTAAGATGAAAACAGGAAAGCACTGAATAGTCAGAAACATTCAGTGAAGCTAATCTATAATTGCTTCTGTGATTGGGAAAGACTTAAAATTTATACATTTTTTTGAAAAGAATAAAGAGAATAAATTCTCTTAGCAAGAATTAAAATACTCATGCCAAAATTCCCCTCCTCTTGGAGAATCTTGCCTTATATGCATAATTCCTTCCTCATGTGGAAGTACTTCAGCAGGCTCCAATGGTGAATATCACTCAGTGAGATAATAGCAGCATTCTTCAGTAGTTTCAGCATCTATGCTGTCCTGTATAAATAAGTCATAGTTTTAAAAAGCTTAATTGGGAAAGTACTGAATCGTAAGGCATTCTAACTTGTGAAGTACACTAACTTACGTTTGGGGATGTGATGCTGCCCTCGAATGGCTGACTCACGGGGAGTAGATTCTATTTTGTGAAGCAACAAAAATATTCTGAAAAAAGAGCAAGCCAAAAGAGCGTTCACATTAGGGTCTCTTGCACAGGAAGGATTAAATCTTTTACTTGCATCATAAAATATATTTCTTTTATGAAGTGGCTAAAATTACATTGATTTGTTCTGGAAAGTGAAAAGATAATAAACCTATTAATATTTTAGGCTATTTCAAGTCTACTAGTAACAATGATGCTAGTGCTAGCAGTACATTAGAGACAGTGTGCAATAAAGTATTTGAATCTTTCAATGAACACTTTTATCCAGTGCAGAACCCATGAACCATGTAGCCTCTGAATGATATTTGAAATTTATCTTTCAGCTTAACTTTGTAATTGTAAAAAAGGAGAATTCTTGTCCTCCTTTAGTTTTGGAGGACTTCGAAGCACAAGTCTCGTTCTCTCAGCTAGTGCCAAAAGCACACAAATGTCTTGGTTAGTCACTCTATCCAGTACAATAAAATAGATGCTTAGCTTTTGATTGTACTAGGTTCTCTGTGGAAAAAGCTACTAATAATTTTAAAAGTCTAATTAACATGAACGTTTAAATACACTGGTACAGTCTGACTGCCTTATGTATGAAGAACACACTTATTTGACACACTGTCAAAGCATTTACATATCAATGAGTGTTCTTTCAAGTGGTTGAGACTTCTGTGTTTAATCCACTATCTTATCTTAAAGGATGCCGTTTTGCCTTTATCATGTGTAATGTTGGAGATTCTTCACTTTTGTAGCTAAGAAATTTGATGGGAGACTTTCCACTTTTAAAATTGAAGTTCTAACGTTAAATTGATCTGAGCTTCTGGAAAGCTGTTTAGATAGTCTGCCTTAAAGACTTACAGTAGAGCTCATACAGGACTGTATCTGAATTCAGCTTTTTCCTTTGCGTTTCTTTGCTCTACTGTTATCCTGTCATAACAGGTATAAGGTTGATTGCTGGTGCTGTGAGTGCACTGTAAAAAGCATACTTTGACAGGAACTTTCAAGGACACTAATATATCCTGCGGTGGATTTGTGAAGTTCATCAGTAGATGAGAAATACAGACAGTCAAAGATGGAAGTTCTCTCTGAAAACTCTTTTCACTGTCTTGAGTAGCCAGCAAAATGGCCATTGCAGAGAACTGAATATTGCTGCTAAAATAGAATTTCTTGACATTTGGTAATTAAACCTACTGTTGCTTCATTTACTGCTGAATATTTAGGGTTTATTTGTTATAATCCATATTCAAACAGTTTTCCAAACAAACTTGCACATAAGGAGGAGTCAGAGACATTAGAACTATGAAAATATATTTGCAACATGAGGTTGGTAATACCGAATTTGAAACCCCTGAATTATCCAGTATCACATCTGTTCTGATGCTCAAGAATACCAGTATTTCTTTAAAATGTCCTTCTCTATTGAGTCACTATAAGATATACGGTAGAATGCTATGGTTCCTGTGCAGTCTTCTAGTATTTTTCTTAGCTTTAACAATTTTGAATGACTAGTATTAGTGCACATTTGTTGTAGGGTTTGAATATTTTAGAATTTCTAGACTTCAGTTAGTAATCTTCTTGATTTAAAATTACAGTGATCTGAAGTTAGGAAAAAAGATTCATCAGGAGAAATAAATCCTGAGCAGAATACCCTGATGTGTCTCAGGAGCTGTAGTTAGTCCCCAGGTGGCAGGCAGAATTATGTAATGAATTAACTGTCTGTACAACTTAACAGAAGGGAGAGACTTCAGCAATAGTGATGTTATTTTACTAACTTAATAGGTTGTAAAACAAAGTTTTTACCTACTCAAAGCAGGTGTCTGAACTGACAAATGGCATTAGACATACCACAGGAAACTTGAGTATAGTCTGTTTGCCAAGCCAGTGAAATCAAATCACTCTGAGTGGATGATGTAGATTTTCCATGGAATATTCACTTCAAAATGTGATTGGGTTTCAATTTTGAGCAAGTGACAAGGATTTCAAAGGAGTTTCTAAAGAAGAGTTAAGTCTCTGTCCAAGTCTCTGAGTAGTTCACTGAAGTCAGCGGCAGTTACTTAAATTTAGGCAACCTAGCAGACATGCTGCAAATGAGCTAAGCATATAAACTGGTAGGAATTGTACCTGATACAGCTGTCAGTTAGAATCCATTCTGAAATGACCTCCAAAAAATGACATTTGGAAAAAGTGCCAACTTGCCACAAATACCACCTCAACCACTTTAGCCAGTTATTATGATGATACAAGCACTATGAACTTAAACTTTACTTAAAACAATTTTGCCCTGTTGTAATACAGCTAGGACAAAAATAGATCAAAATGATACTGTATTGAGGGTTTTTTGCTGTCCAAGATTAGATGACTAGTGCAAGATGGTCTACTACATGAGATTTCTGCAGAGACTCCTCTTATCCACTGAGACTTATTACCAGTCAAATACTCTATGGCAGTCACATCTTGCTGAGTATTTGATGTTGGTCTGTTGATTTTTATGGAGGTGCATTACCACAGTTATTTTATGTAACTGTAGTGTAGTTTTCTGTACAGGATATACCACTATAATGTTTTTATAGGAAAATATGATGACTTAGAATGACCCATATGAGGATATACTACTAACGTCTTTGCATGTACATATGTGCAGATGTTACTGGATTTCAGTGATCCTTTCTAATTGCTTGGAACTTCTGGGATATGCACTGCTTTGTCTTGCAGGGAGGATTTACATATTAGCATTAGATAGAATGGTAAAAACTGTACAAGGAAGGTAAAAAATAACAGCCTTGTAGAACTGTGTAGAGCATTACCATAGGCTGCAAGATGAAAGAGCTGTCTTAGCATGTTCTGATTCAAAGATCTGCAGCCTCATCTGTCTTTGTATCATAAGGAGTTTTTCTTAGTAACTTTATTCTTCAAGTATCACACTGAAATGTGAGCTAAGTTGTTGCATTTTTGTCACAATTTTCAACAGTCTTTTTCTGTTATCATTTTTTTTTCTGTCATCCCTTTTTCTTTCTGTTGACCCTTAAGTTCTCACACCATTGGTTATTGCAATGATATGTTGAGAAACATAAGCTGATATTGATTGGTGGGTGCTTTTGGACACGTGGAATTCACCACAGCAGTTCTTGAAACTGCTGAAGTCCATGAGGTAGATAGTATCTGAACAGAATTTCATTGGAAGTCTGTAAGTTAATTGTATGACATCTGCAGAACATGTTTGTTTTTATGCAGATTTGTGAGGCTTCAGCAAAGACAGTAAACACAGTGGGAGATCTCTATCACATATCAAGCAATAATATTTTGCATGTGGAAAAGCATAGTGAGATGGATTCAGATCATTAGATCATTGCTTAGATTTATTATGTGAAGTAAAAAGCATAAAACAAACACAAATCTGCCTTGACTATCAGTAGCACTATAATATTGGAAAAACAAAACTACAACTTTCTCAGCAGTAGAAGAAGGAAAACCATTCATTCCGCTCTTCTGAGGTAGGAGGGTCCTCTGGCTGGCAGTGAACCAGCAATTCCATTGTGAAGGAGGGGCTCATTTTATTTCCTGTTACAATAAGAACGTTTCTTTGTTCAGTGTCCCAATTTACTTTGTGATGAGAGCTTAGCAAATGTTTTTCAGTTTAAGTTGTGTGATTGAAGAAAGCCTTTAAGTTCTGTTCTCCTATTGCCTTCTTTTATTTGGAGTTAGCTAGGATTAATCTTCATAGAAATTAGGAATGTTGCTGGATATTTTGACTACACTCCCTTTCCATTATTCTTGAGACCACAAATGTTGCCTTGAAATTAAAAAAAGTATTTTTTCATGCTGTGGAACTATTAAATTGGGGGATCATTTTCTGCACAATTAGTAATTTCTTCTAAAGTTTTTAGTTCCTTTGCTGCTTTTTTTTGAAGCTCGAGTTGTTATCTGATACTTTTTTTTTTTTTTTTTTTCCCAGTCCTAAGGAGAATTTAATGATGAATTATCGTTTAAAGATAAATTATGTTTTTATTGAGAATTAATTGTTCTGTTCAGTCATCTTTAGTACAGGCCATCCAGTTTTCATGTAATCCTGTAAATCTAAATTTTGCTACTTCCTAGCAATAAGCCTCAACATAGTTACTTCTGTCTTTCTATGCGGTGTGAAAACCAGATATTTCATTAAGTCTTATTGGTTCTTCTGGGGTTTTTATGGTTTGGAAGCAGCAATGAAACTGCTCTCTGGATAGGACTTTTGAACTAACTAATGAAAGTCTGGGATAGCCTGCAGTCATAAATACATTCATCCGTTTAACTTCTGGACAAGTAAACATGCCCTTAATTTTGAGGGTGATAAATTGGTTTCTTGCCTCTCTTCTTACACAGCTTAATCTCTCTCGTATACCATCAAATGACATTCTCATACATTATTAATCTCATTTAACATTAAGCTGCACAGAAAGTTCTACTGGCTGCCAAAGTGCAAGATTATGAGAGTATTGCCTGTGTTTTGTGATGTGATACTTGACTCTCTGAGGAAAGCAGAGAAACTGGGGGAAGGTAAAACTGGTTTTATTTAATACTTGATATCAACAAGCATTTAGAGGACAGAAAATTCTTCAGGAAGAGTTAAGGGATGCCTAAAAAATAACATAGGAACATAGCTTTTGAGCTGTTCTGAAAGGATGTGCTATGTGTAGTTCAGCATTTACCCTTGGAAAGCCTGTTCTTGTGCTATGAAAGTGGCTGGAAGAGCTGATCAATATTGGAGCTAAAACTGCTGAACTTGTTTGTGGTTATGTTATCTTAGCAATCATTGTAGTTTAACAGGAATAAAAGCTTTCAGTTTATATATAATGTTGTGTGAGTGCTCTAGATCATGACTTAACCTACTGGGAAGGAGAACACCACACCTCATTTCATATTAATTGTGTATTTTAAGCCATACAGCCTTTACATGCACAAAATTCTCTCTGAATGTTGGCACGTGGCTTTCAAGAACTGAGTAAATCAAGTCTGCCCTATTGTTTATTCTCAGGATTCTCGCAACTTGTACTGGCTCTGGCCCGTACTCAGCAGTGAGCTAAGTGAACTGTAGGAAAATTATGTGATGTAGATGAGTGCCTGAATGCTCTCTTTTTTACTAGGTCAATAACCTCCCTTACCTACCATGTCTCCTAGTGAGCTGAATGTAGCCAGCATACTCATGAGTTTGAACTACTCTTGTGTCCATGAGTGAAAACTTATACCATAAACTGACTTTGACACAGTAATGGGGTTCTGCTTCTCTAGTGTTGCTCTTCAATTTCTATCTACAGCAAGAATTACTTTGTAAATGGAAAGATCTAAGTGTGCTGTATTTCTTGAATCTAGAGAATGAGAAGGACTTAATAGACTCACTTTTGCAAAAGATTCCCAGTTAACTGTAAATATTCTTCTTTATTCCTGTTATATTAAATTTGTGGCAAGTTCTTATAGTTCTGTGGGTGTACAGTATGTACTTTTACTTGGATATTCTTTGTACATATGTTTCTTGATTTAGCGTTGTTAGGGTTTTCATGGATTAACTATTCTATCCTCAGTCTTCCTTGGTTTTTAAATCCAGGTTTATGAAAAACAAAGCTCTTAAGATTTGGTTCAAAGCAGAAATAACTGAACTCATCTGGTTTATGAATCAGATAATCACAAGTATGACTTTTATCATACCTTAACACTGTACTGTTATTTTTCTAGCGTTAAAAGCTTGGGTTAATCATTCTCAATCTAATGAAAAAAATAGTTTCAAACTAAGCTAATATATTTGAAAGCATGGTTTCTAAATCATTTACATGATTTACGTGAAACAGATGCAAAAGCAGGTGTTACTTATGTTTAGTAAGAGGTGGGTAAAATTACAGGGAACCCTTGTTTCTGTCGTTAGAGAATCAGTGTTAATAAGTCAGATCAGCTATTTTTATTTAGGCAGCATTAAAAAAAAAAATACCAACACATTTGTTTACTTGCCTTATCAGCTGTAATAAAATTTTGGAGGAAAAGGTTGCTTCCAAGCTCTCCAAGGAGAATATTTTAGAGAAGTATTTTAACCTTTATAGCTTGCAAAACCAGTTGCTTCTTTTTTCCTGTAAAGTATTTTTTGGCTGAGATTCTAATAAAGCAAAGCATTCGATGTGAGGAAAAGTACCAGCTCTGAAGAAAATACCTGGACTGCCTTCTAGTGGTTTTAGTAAAAGATTACTTTTTACAAAAAAACTCATCTCTTCAAGTGAGTCATATAGTTCACCTTTTAATATGGGCCCCCCCCCCCCCCTCCAAAAAAAAAGAAATCTTAATATTCAGCAACTGAAAAGTGTAGTTCTGTGTGATGTTTGTGTTTTGAGATGCACAAGGCAGGTCATATCAGTCATTTAAGGGCAAAAGGAATAATCATTATTTTGAGTAGCAGGTAAGCATTTTCTACTAGATCAGGAGAGGTTCTTTGAAATAAATGGCTCGGGTTTTTTTAGTTCCTTTGAGTAGTTAATAATTTTAAATTTGATTTGTTATTAGACACCAGAAAAAGACATTACACAAAACTACTAACGATATTCATCTAAGAAAGTGTGGAGATTTGAATGTTTGATATTGAGGAAATAAACAGACCTAAACAAACAGAAATTGTTGCAACTCCCTTGTAAATTTTCTTGTTGTCATAACAAGTATTAGTGTACACTTCTCTTCCACTACTGCTTGTCAGTAGAATATATTAACAACTCTGTAAATAGATGTATGTTTTTCTGGATACTGACTCTAATGTACATACAGTATACTCTCTAGATGATTCTCTTGGAGTGAACAGGAAAGAAATCTTATTATTATGGTCATTGTCAGCATTATTATGAATTCTCAACTTTGTGCAATCTTTCATGGTTATTCTGTTTCCCTTCTGGGACTGAAGCTTGCAATGGTGAGAATGAAAAAATTTGCTTGTGAGAATGATATGACTGAAATGACGTAAGTTAAATGCTGAAATCAGAACATTCTAGAAAAGTTCTCATCTTTAGTAAGAGTCCTAGAATTGACACTTTCTTACTGTCATTGTGCAGAAAAAAATGACACTTCTGAAGTCTGATTTAATTCCAGAAATAACATAATTAAATAGGCAAAGATATTTAGTGCTATTTCTTGTCTGCTGGTATAAGAAGAGACATTACAGGAGGAATTGTCAGCTTCATTATGGAAGCTTCTTTGGAGGCTGTGTTAAAGGCAATTGTCTATGGTAAAGGTATGGAGGTACAGTTGAAGAGCTGTGGAGATTGCCACATTTGCATCAGTGTAGGATAAGGTGTACGTTGCAAGAAAGTAACAATTGGCAAAATTAAACCTGAAGTAAGTCAGCAGAAAAGTTAGGTGATGAGATCTTGGTTTTACCTGGATAACAGCTGTGAAAAGATGCTGAAGAAAGGAAACTGATAACTGATGAAGTGTGACACAAATTGAGGTATATTTGTCATAACTGAAGGGATAAGCATATATAGGGATGGCAGCAGTGTTCAAGGACACTATAATATAGAGGGTGACAGGAGAGTCTTGAATCAGCAAATTATGATCAAATTTCTGAAGAGGCTGACCACTGAGATTTATAGCATTCACTGTGAAGTATTGGTGTATGCAGGCTCTTTGGTTTCTGTCGTTCAAATGAAACAAGGCAGTTGTAACTCATGCAGATCAAGGTAAGTAACATGTTGAGGCAAGAGTTATGAGATTTATTAAAAATGGTCCAGCTATTTATATATATTTAAATGCAATAATCACATTTAGGACTAGAGAAGGAAAAGAGACTCCCTACCTGAAGAGTCTCATGTTAAAGCATGGCTGCCTGCTGCTACCTATTGCTTCTGTTGTTTTTTTCCAATTACTTTCAAATAATGTTTGTGATAATATTGATTAAAAACAGAATTATTTTGAATTTATGCATGCTTGTAGGCTCACAGATATAAATGTCAACCTGATTTCCTGTTTTTTTTTTTTTTTTTTAGCTTTGGTGACTAACAAAGCTAAATAGTTCTTAAGTTTGAACCCACAAACAATATTGTAAAGTCATATTTTCTTTGTCCTTCAGGTCTTTTTCACCTTTCTTGCTTATCAAGAATAATCTTTTTTTCCAACACGCATTTGAGATTTTCATGCATGAGAGTCTCTAACTACATATTTTTGTTGCGGTATGGAAAACATGGAACTTGAACTGTTTAGTTAAAAATAAAGTGTTAATTTTCAGTAGGCTGTAGCCTGTACTAACCTTAGAAGTGTTCAGAACTTCTAGCTAATATTCTTCAGTTGCTTGGGGCCAGTTGAATTTAAAGCAATTCTCTTTATCATTCCACTTCAGTATCTGCACTCATTGTCCTTGTTCTGTAATAAAACTGCACAAGCACTTTGTTCTCTATGTAACAGTTATCTGACATAGAAACCTAAATGGGAATTAGTATTTTCATTTCTTTTAAGTGCTCACCTTAATTCATTTTGATTCTAGATTTCTGTCATAAAAGATTAGATAGGTTTCTTTTAGGTTCTTATTTCTCATTGATTCTCTAAGGGGAACAAAGATATAGATTAAGAACTTTTCCTTCATAAATATATTCAGTTAACTGACAATAATCAATTAAAAATACAATCTGGAGAAAGGATTAAACTAACCAGAAAGATAGTTTAAAAATAATCTTTAAAGCACTCAAATCATCATTGATCAGAAAAACTTCAGGGACATTAACAATATATTTGATAGTTGCCAAGGAAACATAACCTTCCTAGTGACAGTATGCATTGCACATAACAAGTAACTGAAATAATTCTGACAATAACTGATCCACTTCAGCATATCTACTATTCCTTCACTGTCTGCAAAAATTGCAAATGTGTTTACATCCATCCAGATTAGTACTTACTGTATATGCTGCACCATTACTACTTCGTATTTGAAGTTGCAATTCAATTCAAAGCGAAAGTGGGATATCAGTTCTTCCTGATTGAGACAGGCAGCAGGTGTGTGACTAGCTTGCCATTCTTGATTAACCATAGAGTGTTTTGGAGGAGGTAAAAGCTGCTACAAACTCAAAAATTGGATTATATTTATGCTGCATATTGATGCAATACAGAATCTGTTTATTCAACCCAGGAAGTCTTAAAATAGCAGCGGGCAGTTTTGCAGTGTTTTATAGTGTAGCTTAACTCGTGCATACAGAACTCTATAACGCTATAGCAAATGCAGCATGAACTTCATCTATTTTTTTGTGCCTGAGGGTGAATGGCAGTGTTGAGTGGAAGAAATTCCCTGTTCAGTTAAGGTGGAAATCCACTGAAGAACCTAGGGAGTAATGAGAAACTGTTTGAAATATAAAAATAGTCACACATTAAGATTATTCCAAAGTATCAAATTATGATAATGGGAGATGTAAAAGTGATATCTAAGCAAAGTTGCCGAAGTGGATCCTCTACAAAGTATGCGACCTGGTTTCTTGAAATAAGTAAAATCTAAAAGATGAGAGGAGAATGCCTGGTGAAGGGGCACGTGTAACATCTAAAAGGCAAGGATTTCCAACTATGTGTTCCTTTAGTTCCATGAGTGAATCAAGGTGACATAACCTACACGTCACTTCTTTAGCTATGATGAAAGCCTTAGACTCAAATTGGTATTGGAAGTGTTTATGAGTAGTCATGATTTACTTGATTTATTACTCCTGAAGGAGGGTAATATTGGGGCTGTAAGAACACAGGTTAAAGATAGGAAAACTATTTGTGAAAACTTGTATTTGACTGTGAAGCTTCAATAGCTGTGAGCATTTCTATCTTTCATTGCTGCTTGAGTCGCACATTATTAAATGCTTCACCCAACAACACATCATATGTGTCTCCAGGATCTGGGATCTGGAAGTGTGAACCCACAATTCTATGTTTCAGTCAGGAAAAAGGCTCTTCCTTCCAAGAGAGTAACACCAACACGTGTATAGGATGCTGCTATAGGGTGTGAGCAGTGCTAATTACAAGAATTCAAGTAAGTAGGTGATAACAATTTTAAGGTCGTGTGAGAAATAGTCAGAAAACTGAATGTTTTTTTTACTTGCCAAACACATATTTGCACAAATTTCACCTTGCTTGCAAAATTGATTTTTATACATTAAGGAGATTGCTTTATAATTTAACAGTACATAATTCTTATTTCATTTTGTTGTTGGCATTTGGATGATTTTTAAATGAGTCTTACGAAGAAAAGAAAGTTAATGACTTGATTGAAAAGTGGCTGAAATAATCCCAGGTTGTATTTTTACACCATAGATTAGTATACATTCTTGTCATATCCTATTTAACTGATTGCTCTCTGTTCCCCCCATTTCTAGGCTGATCTTCATTTGATAGAATAAATAATATTGTAAATTCAGTGAAGACCACTCCATTATGTGTCTGAAATACACTTGTATCCATTATCCAAGTACAACTTGGTAACTTTTCAAGATATTGAGCAGCTCTTGCTTGCTTTTGTGTTAGCAGCGATAGTGTGATATTTGGCAGCCAAAATGCCCTTTCAGTGGAGGAGAAGGAAGGGATGGAGAATAGCTTGAATTAAATATGAATCTTATCTTTACGGAGGAGGAGCCAGTAAGAGATTTAAATCATAAAGTGTTTCCTGAGGCACACGATCTACCTACCGCTAAATTATTCAGGAAACAGTATTTTTTTTCCAAAAGCATGAAATGCAAGTGGTATAACTTTGGTGAAGCATCTGTGAGTTTGTTGTTAATTTTGTACTGGCAAAAAAGATAACTTATACCTTAATTAAGGTCTTTTAACTGGGGACTTTGTAGTGTCCCTAAATACTAATTGCTCACTTTTTTACCTTTACCCTTTGCTTATGGTTTGGGTATTGACCTCTTCGTGTTAGGATTGTTTATATTTTAAAAATATGATTTTACAGATGAATTCTTGGATGATTATCATAAGTTCTTTAATGAGTATTGTAATTTATCTTTGTGTGAAACAGGAAGTTAAGATGTTACCCAAAACTATTTCAATTACTTTGATCATCCTTAACAAAGAAAACTTTAGCCCATGCATTTGTACATGGAAAGAACAGGAAGCATGTCTTTGTATATGGAAGCAATACTTACTAAATCTTTCAGCTTTTTCCCAAAAAGCTAATTAACAAGGAAAGCAATATAAATACTCCAAGTAAAACATGCAATAGTATTTAAGTTATAATCTGTCATAAAAAGCATTTTTTAATACAGCTCCAAAAATAGAAATTTCAGAGCCTGTTTTCATTAGTTTTTAATCTTGTAATGAAGTTTTAAATTAAACTCAGGATGTTCACTTAAAGCTTACAGAAGAACCTCTTCAAAGTAAAGTCTTAGTCTGGATGCTCTCTCTGAAATAAGGGCAGACAAACCTAGGTGCACCTGATGAGAATTCACCTTTACCTGTGTCTATTTGATTTGTTGCTGGTGGGTTTAATAAGAATATAGAGCAGAAAATACTCAGAAGTACATAATGGCCTAGCTCTCTGAAGCAACGAAGTCATTTATTTAATATCTTGAAAAGAAAAAAAGAAATTTAGTCTCAGGTTATTAATAAAATGCTCTTCTTTGATAAGATTATCTGAAGCAACAGAAAAATCTGTTTTAAATAAACAACGAACCTGAGTAACTTCAGGCAGTTTAGGAAAATCTTTGCACAGAAAATGTGATGTTGGCATTCTTGATCATCTTTAAATAGCAATTTTAATGTTGCTTTAATAATAGAGCTAGTTTCATGTGTCTTTCTTCATGTTCATTCTGTTCACGATAATAGCTATTTAGTCACACTTTCTGAATATCTGCACAGAAATTTTTAGGAGTGCACTGGAGACCAAAATCCAATTTCATTGTGCCACACAGAATTCCATTTTTCCTTAAAGAACATCTCATTTTGCTTTTTTCACTCCCCTTGGATTCTGTGGAATTTCCCCTTCATGTTTTGCTGTCCAAGTGCATTGCACTGCATGCAGTGCTGTATTTCTGCTATCAAGAGGTTTAAAATTTAATTCCTGTTATCGCTACATTTATATCCTTTCACAGATATATTAAATGTTCTTCAGCCCTCTCTTCTATCAGATGGTGATGGTATAAGTGGATCTTTGTTTTAAATGAGTATTGATATAAATTTCTTACGCTGTATGTGCTGTCACAAGCATTGAACACCTTGCAGAGTCTTAATTTGCCTCTGGTATGATGTATGTAGGATTACTGGCAGTGTATAGTGAAAGTAAATAGTCATAGATAATCAGCTGGGATAATCAACACTGTACTAAGTTAGGGGCAAATATGCAGTTGCTTCTCTTAGTTGGATGGTTTTTTGTGTGAATGTACTGAGTTCCTCAGCTCTGTGTGGATTACAAGCAGGAGAGAGATGTTTGCTTTGCTTGTTTATTTTCATCTGTTGTTGTTGCTGATAGCCAAGGAATAAGAGATTTACTCTGGAAGAAACACCAAATTTTTTTCTTTTATTGAACTGCTTGTGGAATTAAAATGAACACTCACAATCATGCCCTATCCAAACACTGCATCAGATAGCAGTAGTTCAGTCATATATAAAAACATAATAGAGAAACAGTAAAAATAAGATTTACTGTTAAATAATGTTAAAAAGCATTAGTTTAACTATCTCTGGATGATATCTTTCCAAAAATCACTTCCCTGTGAAAGGATATAATAAACTTGTTCTTTTTTAATTTGTTAAGAAAATTGGAACAGTTTCTGATACGATTTTTGAAAGTAGTTTTGTGTCATTGGTAACAGAAGAAAGAGGATAGGAGGAACAAAAGGTCAGTGCATCCTGCTATGCACATGCTTATATACATGTAGTTCTGTCTTGGGAAAAAGCTGCACAAAAATGCTTCAAGTTACTAAGAAGGGCTGAGTTAGTTTGGGTTGATTCGTGCTATTTGCAAATCCTTAACTCTTAACTCTTCTCAGGAGTCTTCTACTCTTTGTTCCTAAACTGCAGCAAGTCTATATGGCTCAGAGAAGCTGCTGCAATGTGGAGCACTGGGAAAAAGAAGGAAAAAAAAAAAAAAAAAAAAGCAATCAGGAAGCCTGCAGTGTATGAGCAATCACCTCCTTCAGCAGTTCTTGATCTTTAAGACAGCAAGCAGCAAGGAAAGGAGAACAGAAATGGGCAGCTGTCATCCTTACTGTTTAGCCACAGACATTTTAACAGAAAACAGTTCATCAGGAGTAAACCAAAAACAAATAATATGCCATCTGTTATGGTGGGAGCAGCCATATGGAATGAAGTTCAAGGAGTATTGTATTATCATTGTTAACTCTTTGAGTTCAATCACGTTTGTATAATCAATGAATATAAAGATGTTATAATTATGAAATAAACAAGAGAGTTTGGCTAAGCAGGTTATAATAACAAAAAGAGAATAGATAGAATGCTTACTGGCATTCCAAGCTCACTGCAAAACTCCAGAGGAGAGATCTCCAGAAGAGATCCTTTCCCACTGGTGGTCAGCTCTTAAATAGGTCTAGGAGAGGAGCAGCCAGGCTCCACCCCTTTCAGCCGCACAGCTGAACTGCCTTCATCTGTGCTCCCAGGGTTGACTCATGGCTTGCCTCAGGTGATCAATCAGAGGTTCAGGCCATGACTCAGTAGTTCCCATACAATGTTGTACTCAAACAAGTGGGTGAAATGTGGAAGATATTGGTTACAACTGTGTTGTTGGTGTAAGGCAGCGTCATTTTCACATCTCACCAATAGTTTCAGAGCTTTACATAGTATGTGATATCTTAGGGCTCAGTTTTGGTCAAACCAATTATAATCAGGAGTAGCAAGGGGGAAAAAACAGTACTCTATATGGAAGGTGTTGAAATTATATGTTCCATTTCATCCTTAGCTCTGGTTTGTTGTATAAGCGCTAGTCTATTGTATAAGCGCTAGTCTAAGCTGGAAGTAAGTAAAGAAGCATCTTTCTAAATTAGTAGCTCTGAACATGTTCTGGGCACATGTAATGTTCACTACATGTTAACATGGAGATGAACTTGAAAAAGATGAGTATTATGCATTTTAATCCTTTATTGTCTGCTTTGATTTCCTGTAATTAAAGGAAATATGAACTAATCTTAAGATACCTTGCCAGTTTGTCTGTTCATACAGTAAAGTTTCTACAAATGTTTGAATCCCTCTTAATGGGGGCTAGAATACATTGTAAAGGATAAACGTGCTTCAGTATGCAGTTTGGAAAAACTGCAAGAGTTATTAAAGGGACAGAAATAAAGGGTCTTGTTAACCTATGAAGATTTCACTTGAAGCATCTTGTGCTTTTCCATCTCTTAGCAATTCAAACTCACTTTTTAGAAGCAATAGGGAAATCTCTATTTATTACCTTCTGATAGTTGATAGGAACAGTAGTATCTCAGTGTTTTGAGTGGTGAAAGTCCTGAAACAAATTAAAATTCTTTCAGTAAGAAAACATCTTTGTGGGGGAGATAGGAGTATGGAATACAGGAAAAGCATTGAGAGAGAAGAGCAAACACAGAGGAAGAGCATTGAGAGACTGAATATGAGCCAGCAGTGTGCTCTGGCAGCTCGAAAGGCAAATGGGATCCTGGGCTCCATCAGGAGAGGGGTGGCCAGCAGGGACAGGGAGGTGATTGTCCCTCTCTACTCGGCTCTTGTGAGGCCCCATCTGGAATACTGTGTCCAGGTGTGGAGCCCTCAGTACAAGAAAGACATTGAGATTTTGGAAAGGGTCCAGAGGAGGGCAACTAAGATGATCAGGGGGCTGGAGCACCTCCCCTATGAGGACAGGCTGAGGGAGTTGGGCTTGTTCAGCCTGGAGAAGAGAAGGCTGCGGGGTGACCTCATTGCAGCCTATCAATACCTGAAGGGAACCTACACCCAGGAGGGGAGTAAACTGTTCAGAAGGGCTGATAACAGCAGGACTAGGGGAAATGGTTTTAAGTTGAAGGAGGGAAGATTTAGGTTGGATGTTAGGGGGAAGTTCTTTACTAGGAGAGTGGTTAGGCCCTGGAACGGGCTGCCCAGGGAGGTTGTGGATGCCCCGTCCTTGGACGTGTTTAAGGCCAGGTTGGACGGGGTCCTGGGCAACCTGATCTGAATGTGTATGTTTGGTGGCCCTGCTAGGCAGGGGGATTGGAACTACATGATCCTTGGGGTCCCTTCCAACCCGGGTGATTCTGTGATTCTGTGATTCTGTAAAAGCATATTTCTAATGTCAGATTTTGAAAATCTTCATGTTGTAGAAAATGACTTGTTATGGATATAGCTGCTACTGATATCTGGAGAAGCAGTAGTAAGTATCTGAATCTAGTCATATGGTTGTGTAGCTTGGATTTTAATCATCTTCCTATGTGACTGTTGTAATTGCTCTCTTCCAGAGATCGCTTGGCACTCAGGCAATTTATAATTGATTACTTTGGTTGCCACTGTTCACTGAGTCTGTTCAGTGCTATTTTCTGCTACAAGACAACTGAACTGTTTCTGTGCTATTGACAATGCTGCTTTGAATATCAGTGCAAAAAGAATAGAAACCCACTGAATCTAATAAACTACGTGAATGTGTGGTGTATCTTAAAGTTGCCAGTCAGTGTAGTTAATTGGGTTTTACAGATGTTGAGATCAATCTTTTTTTAGCAATAACAAAAAGGATAGGGAAGCCTGGGACAGTAGGTGTGTGGATCTTTTTGGAGCATCAGAAATAACTGTAAATATTTAGTATCATGTGGACAGAACAATTTTTATTTGCACTGAGGAGCTTAATAATAAATCAAAAGGATCTCTGGGAAGGAGTAGCACTTAAATAGTCCAGTGGGGCTCATTCCAGATCTGGTATCTCTGAAAACTGAATTTATCTCTGTTGGGTTGCAGCTACCATGTAACTACACAACTCCAGCACAAAAGACAGATTACAGTATCATAGGAAGTATAAAGAAGTAACTTTGCTATGTAAGTACTAAAATACAGTGTCCAAATTATTTCTATGAAAATTTATTTCCTATCAGAAACTGTTAACATTTAAGATGTGATAATGCCTGTGTGATAACTCAAATATGTATTTCAATAAACTTCATCTCATCTTTACTCCTTACAATAGTACAATAGAGCAAACTTATAATTTAGCCCTTAAAATTTAATCTACCTTAGCTTTTAAAGTAATTTGGACCGCGACTTTGTTTATATTAATTGACCCAAATTAGAAAGAAGGCTGAATGAGACTAAAGCCTTTATGCTGTGATGCAAAAGATAGCTTTAGCCAACACAGACTGATTTGCAATGTAAGAGAAGAGGCAGCCATGTTCCAAGGTCTGATTTTCTGGTGGTGTGATGGTTGCTTTTTGTAAACCAACTTTTCAGAGGGGATGTAATAAAGCTGGTGCGTATACTTTGGTTTCAGCCAGCAGTTAAGGATCAGGTATAAAAACCCATGGTGAGAAGCCCTTTATGTACTTGGTTACTCCAAGATGTCACCAGGTCACAGCAAAGACAAAATATTCTCAGGCAGTAGCAGATCCAGTAAGTGACATCACGAGTGTGCCAGCAGCTATCTAGGAACTGCAAAGAACAGAGCATCCTTATACTTCCAGATTTTTTTTCTCAGGGTTGCAGATTTGTCACTAGGTATAAGTTGAAATAATCATATGTGGATGTCAGAGCAGTGCATCTAACTGCAGAATATGATCTATTTAACTTACTTCCAGCATCCAATGTTGTCATGGCAGCACTTTATATACGTAGGAGTTAGATGAATGCTGCAAACTATATATTTTGGATATGTGGGATGGAATTTCTTTTCAATCAGAAAGGTGGTTTGTGAGTCTGAGAATAAACAAAGCTGAGGGCACTTTATGACTGCAAAAACCTGTTTTTAATTAACCTAAATGCTTTTGCCTTTGGAGTTAGATGGTTTACACTTCAGGAGTTCCAAGATTTCTATTGTGTTCTGGTTGGTTTGTTTGTTTTGTAGTTGTTTGGTTTGTTTCTTTGTTTTTAAAACACTATTGAGCAACAAGAATTTTCTTTGTTCTGTCAGTATGGAACAGAACTAATTTACTGAAATCTCTTTAGTTTCAGGATTATAGTTTTCCTGACAGCTGTAACCAGACTGGTTTGTTTATGAAATAGAGACTACTTAGCTTTAGTTTTTTTTATGAAAATGGCATTTCTTTGCATTTAATAGTTATAGAACAGATGCCTGTATGCCTGTCTCTCTGCTTCTCTGTCTTAAGGAACAAAAACAGAAGTAGTTTCAAAGCCTTGTCATATAGTGGCATTCTAAAATAGGTAACTTCAGCTAGGTTTGTAAAACCCCACTTGAATACAAGTATCTTTGTTACTGTAATGAAGTTGAAATATCAGGTGAATGTTATGCAAAAGATAAAATATTGCATCAAGACTGTTTTTCTAATGAATGATAATCAGAACTTTTCTCTTTGCTGACTTCACCATTCAAAACATGATTAATGATATCAAAGTTTTTCTGAGCTGAAGAGTTTAACCCTGGGATTAACCATATTTCTGGATACATTATCTTATCCAAAGAAATGAAGGAAGCAATGCCAGTCACTTCATGAAATGGAAAATAATATTGTCCTGGAACAATTAAATATTCCATCTGCAGACGCTGCCAAAATGATCAGTTAAAGACTGCAGATAAAAGGAGCCATGAAGTTGTATCTAATGAACAAAATGTTACTCAGATATAGAATTAATTTAGGTTCTTTAATCTTCAAATTTATTTCTCGAGTTTTTACAGGCTAATATACAGTAAATGGGGATTCTACTATGGAACTTCTAAGCTGTAGCATGGAAGTCACGGATTTAAAACTTCTGGAATACAGAAAAACAGATTTCTTTCTGATGCTATGAAAGTTCTGTGAAAGTAATAGATGTAACAGTTATAAAATCAAACAGAATGATTTTGATTTATATTATTACTTTTTCTTAATCTTTCCATTTCATAGCTTTTGGTAATGAGGTTGGTGATTTTCAGAATTACAGTGCTAAGGTGTGTAACAATAGTTCCTGTTCAATTAATGGATGTAGTGTGTAAGAACATAGAAAGTATGTTCTCCTATGTTCTATATTTCTCAGTACCGTTCTATGTTGTTAAATGTTTCTTGTAAGCTTTCTGTTTTGTTTCTGAATATATCTGATGAATTTGGCCTGATGTTTTTCTATACAACATAGGAATGCTCAGCAATAAGCTGCAAGTAGTTTATTTATGAGTTAAAGCAGCATCAGGCAAACTTGAAGCAGAAAACCTACTATTTAGGTACTTTTGTTTCAGTGTGGTGTTTATCTAGGGCTAGAAACAATATCTGGTGAATAATTAATATTCAAGCTATATATGGTGGAATAATTTTTCTGTTGGGTTTCTAATCGACATTGAGTGCTAATGAATAAATTATTTGGCATAACAATGTAATGGGACTTTTAGTTCTTTGTGTTTTACAGGCTTTTACAGTCTTCTAATGTGAGGAGGCCATGCTAAACATTACTATCAACCTGTTGTTTAATGGTGTTTAAATTCATATTTGGAAGAGTTAGTATTTGCAAATTTCCTCCTAATCATGTATTTTATCCGTGGCTGTCATTTTTTCAAAGTACTTAATGGAGCTATGTTTCCCTGTAGCAGAGGGTGGATTTTTTTTTTTGTTTTAGTTTTTAAATCCATTTGTATGTGCCCAGAGGATTTTGGATGCTCCTTCCCTGGAATTATTCAAGGCTAGGTTGGATGGAGCCCTGGGCAGCCCAATCGACTGGGGGACAACCAGCCCATGGCAGAGGGGTTGGGACAGGATGATCTTTTAAGGTTCCTTCCAACCAAGCCATTCTATGATTCTATGATTTCTTAACGGGAGCAAGGGGAAGAAAAATGCATTTTCAGTATGGGTACTACCTTGAAACTGTGTGTGATCCAGAAATTATTTTCACAGTACCAGCTATGTTGAAGCTGGGCTGAAGCTAAAAATTTTTCTTAAATAGTATGGCTGAAAGTGAAAACAATAAGTGCTGATTCATCTGCAGTAGCACTTAGCTGAATTTAGATGACTGATGTTACAAGTCCCATAACTCAAACAGTGTGATGACTCTCCATTTTGTTAATAAAGCAGTCCTTGACAAAGCGTGTTGGAATTAGTTTCTTCTTAAACACTATGTGTGCTAGCAGTGAGAGCACTGAGATTTGAACATGACTTTTACCATAAGAAAAATCAAGATTAGGAAAATAATATGCCACCATTGTTTACGTGATCCCAAATTAAATGTGCCATATTGAATCAGAATCACCGAATGGCTTAGGTTGAAAGGGACCTCAAGGATTATCAAGTTCCAAACCCCCTGCATAGGCAGGGTTGCCAACCAGTAGATAAAGCACCAGGTCAGGCAGCCCCATCCAGCCTGGTCTTGAGCACCTCCAAGGTTGAGGCATCCACAAGTTCTCTGGGCTGCCTGTGCCAGCACATCACCACTCTCTTGGTGGAAAACTTCCCCCAGACATCTAATATGTCTTCCCTCTTTAGAAGTTGTTTCAAGATGCATAATTTGTAGTATAGAAATAAAGGATTGAGATCATATGAGGAAGAGGCTGAAAGGCTGGCTGCAAAGAATGCCAATAATATATCACTTAATTGTTTAATACTTTAAGTTTTTTTCTTCTTTTAACATGCTCAAACAATTAGGATTGTCTTTATAAGAAACAAAAATCACAAAAGTGTAGGCCTTCAATGAGGAAGTCTCTAGTTTATTCAAACCAGCAAAAATAAAACAAACTAATCTTTTAAATTAATTACATGATATCTGTAGGGACGTGAAGAGGAAAAAAAAAATCTTTTTCCTTTTTTTTAATTTTTTTTTTTTTTTTTTTTTTTTTTCAAGCTGCTTCTTTTTCTGTACTGGAAACATAATTCAATCTATATCCTCAAAACCTTGAAAGGCCAATGTAGTTTTTTAAAGATTGCTATTATTCTGTGTAATAGGAAACTTTTTTTTTTTTTTTTAAATGGTTTTGCTAAACTCATTATTTGAATTAACCTCAATAAAAGATGAAGTTGACTGGGGATTTTCTTTCATCTCTTAAGCAACTTTGATTCATATTTAATGGTGGACTTTGCCACAATTTTGATTTTCTTTCATGTTAATTCCTTACTCAAATATATATTTAAATGAAGGATTCATTTCTTTTTCTTGAGAAATACATTTGAAAATGGTAGGAAAATTGACTTAGTGTGGTCATATCTGCAACTTTGATTCACATAATGTCTGAGAAGTTTCCTATTTAATATTTAGTTCAGCCATATTGAAGACAAGTGCACAAGTAAAATTCTGAAAATGAGCTGGATTGTAAAGCGATTCAGCTGGACTCTGTGACCCTGGACATCCAATAAGCTAACACACCTATAATGATTTTCTAGTTGTGCAAATATCCTGCAGGAAGCTTTCGCAACTGGAATTTAAAATATTGAGTCAGTTATATTGTGGTAGTTTTTATTGAGTAAGGCTTTTTTCCTAGCACAGCTACCAAGTTTGTGCTTTCATGCAGTTTGGAATGATTTCTTTGTACAAATTTGTTTGTACTTAAAATCCTGGTGAATAAAAATGTGTGACTGCTAAAGGAACTGTAGATTATTTCCCTGTAAATTCAGGAGATTTTAAAGTGCAGAGAAGAGAGAACTTAGGCAAAAAAAAAAAAAATGCACAACGTGTTGTAAAAATGGTCATGCTGAGTTGAATATACAATAATATTATCTAGTCCTTTACACAGATTATGAAATTGGTCCTTGATACTTAGATCTCAAAAATTTTGAATTTGCATTAAATTAAACTGAAAACATTGTCTCATACTAGAATGATAGCAACCTTGTAAATAGTTTATACAGCTTCTATCCTTACCAAGTACAATATAACATGGGAATTAAGGCTAGGATTTGTAAAGAGACTCTCATGCCTTTTAGAGTAATCTTTTTTGTGGGGAGGAAGAGGGGGTTTTATTCTCCCCAACTGAATAAACAGTTGCTGCTTCATCTCACTTAAAGACACTATCTGAATTTGATGCTATTTGCTCTGCTTTTAATACAAAATTGCAAGTTCTTAAAAATTCCTTCTATATTTTCAGACTTCAGTGGTTGTTAGAGAAGTTGGGAGCTGTTATTCCGCACAGTACAAACCTCTTGAAAATGCAAAGTGCAAAAATTTGGAGCTGGCTAGGTTAGCTGCTGTATGGTTAATAGATGATTTCATTTAAACTTGAATTTCACATTTCTAGAAGCCAGGTCTACCACTATGGTGAAAGAGACACATAATCATCAACTAGCCTGTATCTCTGGTGAAAAATGCGGTTTTCTGATGGCTGGCCCTATGGACTTTATTCAGTGCCTTATCCTTTTTTTGGGAATGACTCAGGTGTCTAAAATGCCACCTGTGGAATCCTGCAAGCACAGAGTACTTAGTTTTTCTCCTTACCTGTTCCTACATCTAGAATTATCATCCTCCTGCACAGACTTCGTTCCCGTAGAAATTCTCTCCATTCTGAGCAATCCACAGAACCTCAACAAGCACAGATAAATGTTCCCTGTGACCCGAGCTCCTGTACTTGTCTCCTAACACAAGTGTTCTTGTACCTGCCGCTTCATGCAGGGTTTTTCATCTTGGGCATTCGCGTAAATGTCAAAATGCCACTCTGACCTATTTACAGTGAAAACATTTTGTCATCATTTGTGAAATGATGTGAACTTATTTTTTGTTTGTTTTTCTTTTTTTTCTTTTTATGGTGACAGCAGGAAGACTGCTCCTTTTGTAAACTTTTCAGTCTTTAACAGTTGCAGGGAGCACTGGTGTTACCCACCCTGATCCCTGTTCTGCAGACCCAGGGATAGTTTGATCTATTCCAAATACTTCTCTAATAAGGGAGGGAGGGAGGGAGAGTAGGAAGGAGGTAAAACTGGTTCTGTGTGAATCTCACTGAAGGGGTGAATATTGGATTAGGTAAAAGGTAGTAATGTGAAATTGTGTGATTCATCAGTGTTAGATTTGAGATTTTTTTTTTCTTTAAATTGGAAACTGTAAAAGAAGTTGCAGGGCTGGTTATGAAGACTTAAACGCTTTACCTACAAAATGAATGAAATGCAATTCAGTCTCCATGTTCATTACTTAGATTCATTTGAATCTACCCAGACAGGAGCCAATTAGCATTACAGATGATACAAGCAAATGAGACTACCAAAGTGTTCCATGTTCATCAATGAAACATTCTGACTTCGTAATGATCTCCTGTCACTCCTAGTGATGGTGTGACTTCAGAGCTAGTTTTACACAGGTGGGAAGCTCTCTGATTCTGTTATAATCTCCCTGAAATCTCTAGCTTTCAGGTTTCTTGGCATTAATAGACTCATAAGTATGTCTAGGAATGGAAAAGTTTCAGAAAGTTTGCAGGTGGCTCATTATAACATTATTATAATGATTCCTGATAGTGTGAATAAGAGAGCTCTGCTTTTTCAAGATCAGAAATAACTGTTCATTTAAGCTTTAAGAATTTAAGTGTCTTACTACTAAATATATACAACTCCAATTTTCCGCTTATTTTCTTTTAAAGACCTTCAAATGATCAATTATTATTTCTGTATTGAATAATTTCTACCTCTTCCTAATGATGGATGGACAACTGGGTTACCTTTTATGCTGCTAGGCTACTTCTATCCTTTGTTAAAAGTCCATTTTTACTTAACATAGCTTAGAGTGACATTCTCATTAAGTACTTCCATTCTAGTTATATCTTGTTGGCACTGTTACAACTTTTCTGTAGGGGTGTAGAAGCACAATCTTTGTGTTTTGTGAATGAGCAGCTGCTCAAAACACTGCCAAAGAGCATCCTGTTATCATCTGTTACAAGGTGACTTCCATTTTGTTAATGCACACAATATAATTTAGATGGTGTGTATTTTGATGTTTTGAGGAGCCATGTGGAAAGCTTGTGCCACCTAAACTTATGTATCAGTATTCTTATGTTTTGTTGTTGTTTGCTTTTGTTGTTGAAAGCTGAGTTATTTAATTTTTCTCTTTCCTACTGTTTAATTATCGCTATTTCTGTTCAACATAAGTCCCGAAGTGGATTTTTTTTTTTCAGTGATAGAATGAGGACATCAGTAGCAAATGGAACAGACTTGGGTTTTTTTGCCTATGGACTTATAATAAACGGTCATATTTTTGCTATGGAAGCTGTCTATCTGGAGTTTAAAATGATATGATAAGAACCAGTAGTGCTTAATTTTCTTTAAACTGTTAAATGGAAATTGAATATGGGGAGTATCTGTGGAAGGGGCATTGTGTGAAGCACCTAGCAGCAGAGCACCTACAGATTCAGCAACTGATAGAATGTTATCTGACAACTTAAAAACCTGAGACCAAATAAAATTCTAACCTTAGATTCTTATTCCTGTGTGCTGCTTGAGCAATCTTAGTTAAATTGTTCTGCACGTAATTCAGTGTTCCTCCTTTTAATTTTGAAGGCTTATTGCCAACGATTTACTCATGCAGTTAAAGGAAAAAAATAATTGGGCGTAGTTCTTAAGGAAGCTACGTAATTGTACTTGCCTTTCCAGGCTTTTCAACAAATGAAAAAGAACATAATTACAGAAATACTTTTTTAGAAAAAAGAACCTTTTCAAGTGATTTCTCATATGTACATCTGTGATTTCTAATGACTGTTGTAGTAAAGTTGATACATTGCTTTCACTCTGTTTTAGCTGTTTTTAAATTTAAATATCTTTCATACTGTACATTACCTTGTGAATTTTTGGCCTTGATTGGTCACGTCTAGCATTTTAGGCGGACATAATGTATCAAAGTTGGAAAGCAAATTTTTTAAGAGAACTATCACAATTGGTGTTTATTATAGTTACTGTGTTTTCAAAGTATGTGCAATGGGCAAAGCACCAAAATGAAACCATTCCTTACAAAAACTGGAAGATGTTCACTGAAGACCATACTTCTCCTAATAATGAACGACCCATCACTGGATAACCATTTTTACTGTGATTGAAAGTTCAATCACAGTACTGATACTGTTTTGACTATCATAGTATGACAAGGTATCTTAAATTTCACTATTTGAGTTAGTTTAATTACTCTTTATGTATTGGTGCCTGACTTCCTAATTGATTTTTTTAGAACTATGCAGTATGCAGTCAGAACTAAATATCAGTGAACAACCCTAAAAATACTTGTTTTCTCTCTTAGAGGGCTATGGCTGTTATTTATATCCAATAAAGGTTAAAGCATCTCGTGTTCTGTCGGAGGACCGGAGTATGGTTAGCATTGAAAGGTACTAAGGTGGAGTTCTGTCTAACCTTTAAAAATTCTCTGCTGCAGTTTAACCCACTGCTATCTATAAATTGCAATGTATAAGTATCTCCTTTTTGTAGCAGCAGCCTGTCATGTATTTAGACAGTTATATACTTCTCTTGACTTCTCTTTCTTGTGAAACATTGCCAATTAGCTCAGTCACTTTCTTTAGGTTGCTCTTCCCAGATCTCTGTAGCTACCTAACTAGAGTAAGAGAAAACATACTTGGAATATCAATCTGATGTCTCAACACACTCGACAAGTATACATTAGAATACAATTGATGCTGGAAATATGAAATGAATGTGCAATTATTAAATATCATTGGCTTCATTGAGTTTAAATTATTCTTAGAGGGAACCTGCAGCATATCAACAGAGGTACTTATTGAGGGAAAAATAACAAAATAAAGAAAATGGTTTCTCTCCATTAAGCATGTTGGAAGAGTTAAAATATTTGAAATAGCACGGAAGCATTAAGTAACATAAATACACCCATTAAAACATAAGTTTTGTCTTTAACTCACATCTCTTGTTTCTGTTTTAAAAAAATGATTGAAAAAAGACACTCAGTCAGAAAAACAAAGCTTAAATCATTCCTGAAGCCTCCTCATTTCTTGCAAATTACTTGTAAAAAAAAAAAAAAAAAAAAACACCAAAAAAAAGACAAAACACCAGGTAGAAGCAAGGTACAAAAACCACCTTGGGGAAAAAAAAGAATAACTAATCAGTGATGCATATAGATGAAGATGAAATAAAAATGCAATACAGAAAATTCCACATTGGCTGAGATTAGATATTGCTTTCAAAAGCTTCATAAAATTGAAGCCATTAGCTTATATTTGGATTTAAGCAGTGGAATTGGGAGGCTAAACAGTTATAAAATTGTAAATTATTCTCTGACAGGTAACTTTACACACTGTAGGAAAATGTCTCAATTTGAACTGAATGTTTGAAGAAACCTTTAAAAAATACAACAATAACAACGAAAGAGAGTAATAAAGCTGCAGAGACACGTGGACATTTGTGTCAGACTTGCAATTGGAAGGCAGCTGTTTTTTCTCAGAAATTTACCGTCAGGAGTTTTGTAACTTCAGTTCCACTAGTGCATTGCTGCTTCTCTTCATAGAATCTGAGTTTCTTTCTTTTCTTAGGTGTTTTCCAGTTATTGCTATTTACTGAGAAATCAAAATTACATATCAATGGTTACTAGTGCCCGCTCTGATGAAAAATCTTTTTTTTTCTTCTGAGAACAGGGGATAAATGAAAACTTTCAGTGTTTGCTTTTGCTAACATGATGGAGCTTTTAAATTACCATTTAAGTGACATGTACTGCTAGAGAACTTTTTTCAGGGACTGTAAGAACATCACTTTCAGAGGCAATGGCACTGCCAGCATTGATGACATGAGGCAAGGTAGACCTGAAACGTGGCCTGAAAGGCCTTACGTGAAAGCTGTAAGGCGAAGGATTTTTTGAAGTAGGATATGCTTTTTTGAGTTGTCCAGTGTGGTTTGGGAAAGGGGTCAATTTGTACTAATTTAAGTACGCCATAGGTACAGAATGCACACATTGGTATACTGTTCATCATTGAACCTGCAAATATACTAATACATTGCAATTTTCTTTCCTACAGGTAGGTCAGCAAGGACAAGTGCCAAATACAGGAAGAAAGGGAGTCATTTTGTCAGGTAAGGAAAAAGAAGGACATTTGAGCTTTATGGAGTTAAGAATGATAATTGCAGTTTATTGCACTGAGAGAGACTGAAAATGTCTATTTTACCACTTGTGGTGTCAGGAAAATACTGATGAAATTATCACAGTAAGCAATGAAACAGTCACATATTAACTATTGTCTACTGAAATATCTTTTTTTGCTAATGATTGGAGTAATATCACACAAGATAACTAGTAATGAAGGAGTTATCATATTCCTATTGAAAAAACAGTGTTATGGTCTTTTTTCACTTCTCAAAAGTTCACATTGAACACATGATCTGAACTATTACACCTGTTTTCAAAATAAAAAATACTACATAAAACCAGTATGTATTAAAATATGAATCTTAAAGTCATATTTTGATATGTTAGAAACTTTAGAGCTGATGGAACTATTCGACTGAAATATCAACACTTTAACAGCAAATATCAGTCAGAAGTTGAATTGTTTCAGAAACTATAAACATAATAAAAATCCTTGCGATGAAAAGTTAATTTGATGGAACTCATACAACATGCACAGAATGGAGAAGCTTGAATAATCCTATATTACTTCTCAGAGAAAACTGATTTTATTTTTTTTCCCCTAGCAAACAGAGGAGGCCATGTTTTTCTATGGGAGTGACAACACAAAATAGAAACCCAGAAAAATATCAAGGTCACTGTAACTGAAGTTTCTTATAAGTAATAAAAATGCCTCCAAGCTGAAAGTATTTTGAAGGGCCTTTTTATAAGACTGTATTTGTTCTTGTGTCAATACAAGAGTTGCTTAACAGCTGGGGTGGAGTATTTTGGAAAAGTATCAGTTTATGACTGCAAGTTATTGGGATTTATACTTCAGTCTGACAGGGAAGCCACCTGGGGCTTATGGAAAGCTCCACAGTTCCAGATGAGGAAGAGGATTAATTTCAATGTTGAAATTTTAACCCAATTTGAATCTTTTTGGTTTGGTTTTGATATATTTTAGGGGAAGAAAAATTTGTAACCATTTCCAGAAAACATTAATGAAAGAAGGTGACTACTTACTGAAGAAATACTGAAGTTGTGTTTGTAATTCAAAGAATGAAGCTTTCCCTCCCAGTGTGGAAAATATAGTCACAGCAGAAGTGTATGTTAGTACAAAGGTGCAAAACTGTTTCACTTCTTTGGATAATCCTCCATGCAATTGTGGGTTTTGTACAGGAAATAGTAGTAATATAATAAAACCTTTTCTTAGCAGCAGAAGATTAGTGAATGAAGCAGATTCATTGCAAACAATTTACTTTTTCTTAAATACATTAGCACCA
This sequence comes from Lagopus leucura, assembly GCF_019238085.1. Taxonomy (NCBI): domain Eukaryota; kingdom Metazoa; phylum Chordata; class Aves; order Galliformes; family Phasianidae; genus Lagopus; species Lagopus leucura. The sequence continues at coordinate 4,053,341 of NW_024962270.1, forward strand.
ATTGTTGATGTACTGTTGCAGTCCATCCAGATGGCTGAAGCAGGCTTAATTTATTTATGTTTTTTTTAGAAATTGTGCCAAGATTTTCATAAAGTAAATTAAATCCTGGAGATGTTCCAGAAGACAATCAAAGTTTGGCTATGTGACCATCAGCAACAATAGTGGTGAATATAAAGTGAGTTAACATAGTAGAAATGATATCCCTTTATTTACAGGGTTGGAAGAGAATGTTATTTGAAAATAGTCTTGTTCTGTAGATTCTAAAAACAAACAAAAAAAACCTTCGTAGTAGTTTAGTGTATATCATTTATGTTCCTTAAACTCACATTGTGACTTCATTTCAACCAAATGGAATCCATGTTAATAACACTGAGATCATATCAAGATGTGAACCATTGTGTATTCTATAGTGGGAATGATGAAGGAGGCATACTTCTTGTCATCAGGATGGAAACATGGACACAATAGTAAACAGAACGTGCTGGTATCTGTGGTGCCCTAGACACCTCTTTCCATAGTTAAAACCATCTGCGGAAAATGCAGTTGTTAAGTTATGCCAGTACAAATCTGTGTCAACAGTTTGGATATTTAACAATAGATGTTAGCCAGTTGTTTTAAAATGCTGAACCTGTTGTCATAGAAGTTTAAGTAAAAGCATTGCTTGTTCTGGATATGCTTGTTTTGATTTAAAAACAAATAATATTGACAAGTTATCTTCCTTAAACAAACAAATCTAGCTCCGAGGGGCATTTGTGCACAGATAATTCACATTTCTGAAACTATTCCAGTGAATCAAGTCTCCATGCTTAGTAGCTATTTTTGTTAGTATATTTAGCTTGTTATGGGGTTAATTCCTTTTTTATTGGAAGAAGGCTTCTTAATGGGTCCTGTAGAGCTGCATGGAGGTGGTCTGGCCATAGATGCTTAAGGATATTTTAATACAAAAATAAATGCTTTTTTTTTTTTTTTTTTTTTTTAACAACTGTTACGCATTTGGTAAGGTTCGTCCTTCTTGGGACAGTGTGGTGGTTTCTCAAATAGAGTTTTGCAATAATACCAGAGGAAGAATGTTCTCTCTGGTGATATGGATGTATTTTATATTCTGATACTCATTCAAGAATTTGTACTGGAGAAACCTGTAAGGAAAGTAATCTGTTCAAGTAGAGCATATCAGACTAGTTTCAGTACGTATAAAATGTATTAATCACCTTGTTTTCTGTTGATTAGGTGATGATAATTACTCCTTTGCTAGTTATACTGTATATATATTTAAAAAAAAAAAAACAACCCAACAACCAAACAACTTGCCTTTGCATGGCATACTCAGTCCTGTCTGCCATGTAGAATCCTATATTGAAAACAAAGCTTGAAACGTTTATCTCTTGGAAACAGAAAGCATTCCTTTGACGTGGTTATGTTTTCATTAACATCACAAAATACAGCTATAGCATGATGATCATATTTTAGTGATATTGTTTTTTTACTCAAGTAATGCTGTATATTCAGCTGAATGTTAAACTCTAATAGTCTAGACTGTAGTCAAATTTTCATCCCTCTCCACCTCTTGCACTCTTTGGTTAGCTCACTCATGGCTGACATGTTGGTTTGGTATTTCAAAAAGTAAAACTGGAATTCTGTGCAAAACTAAAATGAAGTATCTGTTATCTACATGGAATGAAATTAACAATTCAAGTCTGTTTTTAGAAAAATTTTGCATGATTAATTTTGAAGAAGAACGATTACCACTGTCTAAAAATTGCAGCATGACATTTGAAGTTGCTGCTTTTTCAGTACAAAAAATATTTTATTTCAATACACTTAATGCATTATGGTATGCACAGAAGATAGAAACTGCTACTTTTAATCTGCTTCTATTAACTCAATACTGAGAATACAGAATCCAACTGTAAAAACTTATTTGCTTAGTAAACAAGAGATTTTTACTCAAGATAAGAGCCTCAGCTTAGACTGCAAAGAACTTGTCAGTGTTGATTGCGTTAAGAGATTTCTACCCTAGGTAAACCTAACTGAAAATGAGGATGTGAGATTGTTACCTCCGCCATGTGGGTTTTCTGTAGAAATTTCACATATGATGGATTAGATTTAGTTCTGAGGGGCTGGAAAAACTAGTATGTTTGCTAACACCAATGATCTTGTTGACAGCAAGTTGGGGGAGAAAAACTGGATGAGCACTGACAGTGTCACCTCATTAGGTGCCTGATACTGTGCTGGGGGATAGGGTCACAGGAACATGTGTGGTGCTGGGGGGCAGGAAGGGATGCAAGTGAAGAAGTGAAAGTAATTAGGAGATTGAGCAGTTGCTTTGAAGACTGCGGATTTTATTGCCATTTGCATACATTTGACTTCTGTCATTTCAGAATATAAACAGAATATGATAATAGAGAATTGGAGTGTGTTCCTACTGTGGGGCACGGAGCATGGTCAAAAAGCAAAGTGACTTGAATTGTGCAAATTATACAATAATTTTGAGAAATGCATCATGACAGAACTATCAAAAAACAATAATTGAAGAAAAGAGACCAGGGAAAAGGTCATAACTGTATTCTTAACTGTATGAAGTTGTCAAACAGTAGAATAACTTAATTTTAATGAAGCAATAAGACTTCACAGAGGGTGATGAACAGTCAAGTAAATAATGTCAATTTAATAAGGTTCTAAAGGTTGCAGAGCTTGTTGCGAAGCTTGATTTTGCTCATCACTTTATAGGACATAGTGTGTTAGTAATAATGTTGTGTCCTGGAGTATACTAATTATGTAATGATAGAATAGAAATTGTATACTATACAAAAGCAGCTGTGATACCTGAATTTTGTATCTCTTGCCTACAATGTGATTTAGAAAAAAAAAAACAAAGGCAAAACAGACATTGAACTGTAAATTGAAGGAACAGCACACCACTGGTTTTTACTCAGAGGCAGGATGCGGTCCTCTATTCAGCATGTTGAGGCACTGTCAGAATACTGTGCTGTTTTAGGTGTTTTAAGGCCTTCAAGATTTGAAGTTTTTTCCAAGTGGGATGGTGACATGAAAGGAAAACTGCATGAAACATTAGTAAACAGGTATGTTTGTTCCTTTAACTTACATTTTCTGCCAGTGCTTGAATGTGATTTTGTATGTACAATGCCATGTTTCCATACTAATACGTCATTATTATCGTTTTGATACTCTGTATAGAAGAATAAACTTCAGTCTGAAGTTAAAGCTCTTTCACCTTCTAATTGTCCACATTTTTTGCATAGGCAGCATTTTAGTCTAGAATTATTATTGCCCTGTTTGTGGATTGACACAGTTTTGTTTACTTGTTTCTTTCAAGTAAGTATTGTGGTATTTCATTTCTAACTTCTTGTACCACCTCCAATGTGTTGTCATGTATCTGGAAAAGGGAACATATTTGTTTAGTTTTTCAGAGATTCTACATAAAAGACCACAATGAGCTCTCCAATGTTGTCTTTGTGTTTAAATGTAATGACATGATTTGGGGTTTATTTAGCTCTTATCTGCTATCAAGAACATTTGTTCTTGCTGTGTCTTTGAATACGACAGTATACTTTCATATGAAAATGCTTTTTATTTTGATGAGAGATTCAGGTGATTTATATTTTCTGCAGCATGTATGTCCTTCATTTGTTGTGTAGAAGGAAGGGTTGTGTATGTTCTATATTTGCATGATGAAGAATAAAAAAGAGAAAATACATAGTTTTTAGGAGCATACATTAGAAAAGCTTCATAATATGTTAGTCTGGAGTTTAATCAAATGTCATCTATCAGTTTGGATGAGAAGAGAAAAGCAGACATAGGAAATATATTTTTGCTCCTAATTTTCCCCCTCAAAAGTAGATGAGAAAAAAAACCCAACATCCATGTTGTCTTGGAAAAATCAGCGTGATAGAGAAGTGTTGGATCTTCAGTACTATTTTTTTTTAAATCCAAATGGTTGCAGCTGTACTGAGAGGAAACAAATGTTTTGCTGTCTTTGCTGCCAGATAGAAGATTATATTTGGAACCAGAAGACTGATGAGAAAAAATACAGTTCAGAAACATAATGATTGCAAAGTTTCAGGCATAAGAAAGGAAACCTTAAGTTTCCTTTCCTTACAAAGCATATTGGGCTCTAAAAATTTAAGTTGTATTTTTTTTAATAGAATGTCAATTCATATATAATATTGTTTCCAGATTATTCAATTTTTCGCCATGGCAGTGATCCCAATCTCCATGCTTTCTGCTGGCTATAATTTATCTGTTTAACAGTGGTAACCATCTGCTTAGAAAATCATTCACTCAAACGGGGCAGTGGAGTAGGCAGGCAGGCTGGGAGTGCTGGCCATACTGGTAGGGATAGCAGGTGCAGTGCCTCTGATGCTATTCCGTATGTTTAATGCTGGTGAACAACATTTTTTTTTTTTTTTTAATAGAGATAAGAAAGTGAATTTTTACTGAGGCACTGCCATGCAACAGCCCCAGATGGGGCATGAGAGTCTGAATTACATGAGGATTTTGGTAGCTCAAATACTGTGCTCTTCATTAACAGGCTTTCTCTCTACCACAGATTGCAGGATTTTCAGCAAACCTATTTGGCTGAAATTGTAGGTTTTGGCAAATTCCAAAATGAAATTACTGAAGTTCACTAACTGGGCAGTGGTATCAGTATGTGGTCTGTGTGAGAGCAGTGACAGCATATTGGTATAGGATAGAGTTCAGGTTTTAGAATCCTGCTGGAAATTTCTAAAATAAAATTGAGACCATGCAGTAGTTTCCACATAGTTTCATGCAGTAGTTACCACAGACTTCCCTTATGTGCTCTCAGATGATTTAAATGTCACAGGATGCGCAGAAACCTGGAGCTACAGAATTGGCTTTTTAGGTAAATCTGTAAGAGGTCTGTAAGGTGAATGCATAGACCTGACATTTAGATGGACAGATAATGTGAATTAAGAAAAGTTTGCCGAGCACATAGAACAAGCAGTGTGGGCAGCCAGAAGAGAGGAAGCTGGGTGTGGACTGTACAGAACAGGGAAATGTTGCTCTAGTCTGTCACCAAGGCAATTCTTGTAGATAAGAAGAAAACAATGAATATAAACAGAAAAAGGTTAGAAAAACGTAATGGTAAAGGCCTCTAGTTCAAGCACTGGTTTCACTGCCTGTGTTCTTCATGCCCTGTTACTGTGAGTCTAATTCTTCCATTAATAAATGTAAATAGTCTGGCAATAAAGTTAATCAGATTCTGGCAATATTTAGAGAAGATACTAGGGGACTTTTTTTTTTTTTTTTAGAACAAGTGAATATCAATAATTTCATGTATATATTAAAATTTAGGGCTTTTTAACTATTAATCTACATTAAATAATTGTCTAGTTGATTAGTATTTTCCTTCTGAAACAAGTGTACCTGCATGCCGTCTATGGAAAGGTTGTACTCTATTACAGTGTTACTGGCAATCCAAAATGTTATTCTGTTTTCATTTTGATTTTTGTCTTCTGTCACTTTCTAACATATTTCAGAATTTCTTTGAAATAATTTGTAAATGTTCCAAATTGTCTTCATTTTGGCTGTTTGGATCACAAGGTCCAGGTAACTTGTAATATGTCAATACCTTCCCTACTTGATTGCTTCTCCTCTCTCCTCCCTGTTTTTGACCTTGACTTCTGTTGAATTATTTGGCTATCCAACATGGGCTTATGATGCCATTGAAAAGGGACATTTAACTGATGATGTCTTGAGTAGAGGAGACAGTTATTTCTGGTTGCTTTGACACTTAATCTGAAGTTGAAAAGGGGCTGGCATCAGTAAAAAAAATGACATTATCTGCAAGTTAACAGGTTGCAACTCACCAGCTGATGTCAGCTCCTCTCCGCTGCAGTGATTTCAGCCAGCACTATTCCTTTTGCATGTGGAACACACCTGGCTCGGACTTAGCTGAGTACCTGCAACCGTTCTATAACTGTGTGTTGGTACCAAAGGTGATCACATTATTTGGTCACATTAATGGTTTTATGAGTTTTATTTTAATTGGTAAGTAGAATCTTTAGTTTCATTATGTGGAATTAATAGGTGCAGGTGGGGAAAAAAAAATCGGTACTGTATTAAGCTGCTTAGAAATAAAAACCATGTACTATTAAATCTTGTTAAAACAAACACAGTATCCATTTTTCATTTGTCTGTTCATTATTGAGATACAAAAAGAGGATTTATATTTTTTGGATGTCTACAATTGCAGCTTAGTGTGGCATAGGTGAATGGAAGTACTTTCTCAGTGCTTCTGTAAGAAACTAGTAAGATAAGTGAAGAACACCATGTGACCTAAAAGAAAAAGTAAACCTTTACAACATCAAGCAAGGACTTAGTAATCTGATTCCTTTTTATGCTGTTGAATGAATCATAAAATATCTGTGCAAATAGCAGAAACTGATTTTACAGTATTCAACCACCTGATGTGAATGTATATATTACAACTATTTTACAATATAGTTAAGTGACAATTGTGCAAGCATTCTTCTGAGTTACTGGGAGCTGGTAATAGTTAACTAAGAACACCCTGTAGTTTAGGACTGTGGTCTGTTTTTTACACTTATTGGTGAACAATGTAGAAATGAAAGCCCTTCTTGAGTAATCATATGCAATGAATAGATTGCTGATATCTTCTTTAGCAGCCTATTGCAATATGGTAAAAGTTACTGTCACCTATTACAAACTGATCTGGACAACTGACTCTGTGTTGCTTATTACACTGGTAATATCTTTAACGTTCTATACATTTGAACTACTGTTGGAAGTGCATCAGAAATTTGCTGTAGAGATCTGGAGTCCTGGTGGATAAAAGTTAATGCTGCATCTTTCTGTTGCCTATAAGCAGAGGAGAATAAAACCTTGCCAATTCAGTATCTGTGAACAAGTTGAACCATATGTGACAGCATGTTTTTTAGGTGTGTTAGTTAAAACATTTCAAAAACTATACTTCCTTTTTCAATAATGAATCCTATTTTATACCACATGTTGGATATCATGAAATGTTTATTTCCTGACATAAAATTGGATCGCCCAAAAGAAAAATGGTGAATAGAATTTGGAGACCTTTTAAAATCAGAACCTCTTCTGAGTTACAGGCATTGTGCTAGGTTTTCATTTTTGAGATAACTTCATACAAGGTGATTCAGATGCAGAAAACCTGAAGTAGCAAAGAATTGATTTTATTGACTACTTAGTAGTTTATTTCATAGTGAATTGAATACTAATTAATGATCTATTATATGTTCACACTGATTTGAACTTGCTGAATATTTTTTAATTTTAAATATGTATCATTGGCCCTACTATTACAGAGCTTTCAGTTAAATACAGTCATAACAATGCAGGTGTGTTTTATTACATCAGCTAAACAACCATAAAAGTGCAGATGTGTGTAACAGGTTTGTGATGTGACACTTGTATAGACTAAAACAAGCTATCTTTATATGAGTTAAGAGGTAATCACTAGAGCTGAGCTTTCTGATTGCCCTTCCTCCATCATTTTCTCTCCAGCTCCAGCATTTTACCAGAGTGTGCAGTGACTCACTTCCCCATTTTATTTTCTCTCACAGATGGCATCATTTCATCTCATGCTCTGAAAGTGACAAGTTACACTGTGGCACTGACTTTATTGTATTAGCCTGTGCTGGCTGTGCTGAATTTATAAACCATGGAGCAACTTTCTTTGGCTCTATCTCGCACAACAGAAGGTGAAGTAAGAAAACACTGGGAAACTAATGTAAGACTTGAGATACTCCTGATGTAACTTTGAGCATGAAGGCAGTATAAGTAAGATCTTTACTGATCACCATGTAGTAGCACTAAAAGCGATTGCTGTTCTGTGTTTTTTTTCCTCCCTCTTAGCATGCCCGGGAACGCAGAGACCTGTGGCTGACTCACAGGCTGATGTTGTCATTTTGGCACACAGTCAGTAAAATGCTGCCAGTTCTGTCTTACTGCATAGGATCTGTTTGCCTGGAGCTTTTAAATCTTTTCCAGAGCTGACAGTTTTGGTGGAAAGGTAACCTAAACATCCCCAAACACTTGACTTTAAAACTGTGAGGCACAAATTACGTAATCTCTCAACAGAGTGAAAAATATTCCAAAAATCCAGTACGGAAGGATTATTGGTTTTGTTAGTGTTTATTTTTCCCCTCTGTTATGATAGGCACTCTATTTTGTTGAAGGGAAAAAATATGCTGTGAAAGACCTTTGAACACCCCCCACACACACCCTAAGCATGCACACTATTTTCTGTGTTCCTAGATGTGTGAGATGTGAGCAGTGTGGTGCAGGTTGTAAGGAGAGAAAGCAATATTAAGACTTGCAGTAGATGGTTGATTCAGAAGAGGTTTGGTAGTGATGAAACAGATCTGCACCTGCTGAATAGGACCTCAAAATAAAGCTCACAAATGCACAGATAGGTCTTTGATTTATTTTAAGACACAGGCTTTTTGATCCAGGCAAGTTTTATCGGCCAATAGTCTTCAACTCCAGAGTAATTTTTGCAGTATTTTACTGCTCTTTCTACCAGTATTGCTGTCGAGTCCTGAGAGCAACATACTTTTGAGTCAGTATGAGAAATTTTGGAAATACAAAACATTATTGGTATCACTTATTTTTCTTGTATCTTTTGTAAGGACCTTACAAAAGCCTATTTTCTATCCCAAGCAGAGTGTTATTTTCGTAGCTTACTTTAAGCCGAAGGGGAGATTCTGGAGGAATTCTCTGCAATGAAATTACTTTGCTGCATTAAGAATTATGTTTTTTTTTTTTCAGTGACTTTTCAAGAGAATCATCTTTTTGGGTTGATTTGGAAGGTTGAAGGAGGAGCCAAGATAACAAAAATCTATTTCAAGTAAATAAGTGTATGTTCTTGCCTGGTGATTCCTGTAGTGGCTTTTCCTGTACATATGAATGAAAGACCTGGAGTATATTTTTTCTACCTAAAAACTTTAACAGCTATTTTCAAGGAAATAAGACAATTTTTTAAGCTTTCAACACTCTATTGTGGTGAGTAGTTTATTAAGCAGGTCTCATAGGTCTCACTTAAGGATTATTTTAGCATAGGATACAGGAAAATGAGGCACCATCAATGTCGAGGTCATGTATGTTGGTGAAAACGTTCCTTCAGATGCCTTCCCTTTGCTCTGATGCAGGATTTTGTTCTTTGTTCTCACTGGTTGTGTCTCAGGATGCATTTTTTCATGCTTCTTCTAAGACTGAGCCCTCATTAATGTTGAGACTTTAATTGCTGCTGTGAATAGCTTTCTCTCAGCCATTTTCCTTTGTGGAATTTTAATTGAAGACCTAGAACAATTGCACGTATCTTTAGTGGAGATGAGAGGGAGAAAACAGAGAAAAGTAGCATGTTTGTGTATCTCCAGCTAGGATTTAACAGCCTTTATTTACTAGTTACCTAGGAATAGTTGGATTTAAGTATGAAAGTATTTTCTTCAGGTTGCAGTGTTTACTACAGCAGTAGATCTTCCCTGTGGCTTAATGCCAGCTTCCAAAATTAGTGGAGATTGCTCTGTCACACCAAAATAAATCTGACCATGTCTTGATGTACTGATCAAACTTGACTCTAAATACGTGCCTGTGTATACAGAATGAAGACTCAAGACCAGCAAATTCAATTTAATTTGCTTATGCTTTTTCAGAGAAAAAAACAACACAAAAAAGGCATATGTTGTCAGGTAAAATTTGCATGTAAACAGGAATGCTTTTTTAAAATCACAAAACACATAGGAAAATTATGCTTCAATACATTTACAGTTGCTATCAGTTTCTTACATCGGAAGGTTTACATACGTGAGAAGAGCATTTTGTCTGAAATGAGCTTCTGTAGGAAAGGATTTTTGCTGTTTTTTAGCCTTTATCCATCTTCCAGGTTATAGGAGGTCTTTTAAAACTCAGTATTTAAATGTACCCTGCAGCAGAGCACATTTGGACCCTAGAACATGGAATGATCTGTTTTAATCGTAGGAACACAGCAAATCCAGCATTCCTGGGCAGTGACAGAAAGATACAGTTCAGACTTCCTTAGAAATAGTAAATGGGTAAATCACAATTAATCTTTTCTAAGAGTGTGTGCAAACTGTTGCAAGACAATGAATCAAGTTTAAATTAGTTTAACCACTTGAAAGATGACTTCCATAATGTACTTCATTATCATGAATAATTCTGCCCCTTTGATTATAAGGTGGTAGTAAATAATGAAAGAATTTAGATGGAAATTAGGCAATACTTCACTTTGTTTAATAACAGTGCCTTTGAATTTCATCCTGACCTTTAACAAAGACTTTGTATGAACGCACAACAGGTTGCAAATGGGGGGAGGGCTGATTTAAGAGGGAAAAACAGAACTGTGAAGAAATGTAGTGGATAAAATGAAAAACATTTTGTTACCTGATTACCGAGTCTTCCCTTGAACCTTTAAAGTCTTCTAAGAAACAGAAGCAAAATAAAAGATTAGGGCAAATTTTATGAGGGTCTTCTTTTGGATAACTAAAGAATTAAATGGATTTGTAAGTGAATGCTTTCCTATATGTTTTGATGAGTCAAAAGATGTTGCACAGAGAATTAGAACAGATGTTTTTATTGTGATTTTCAGTTGATATCTCAATATTCTTCTAAAGAGGCTTTTTGTTGTACAGTAGAAGAAGAGGCCTATTCCATAAAAGTAGGTGTCATCTGGAATGTGGGGGCTGTAATATACAATGTTATTGTTGATGTAATGGTTTGAATTGAAGACTTCTACAGACTGGGTGTATTTTTTATAATTAGTTTAACTCTCTCTCAGACTCTCCTGGAGTAGAGCTTGTACATATTAATGAATAAATAAATAAAATTACGGAGATGGAGAAAAAGTAGTTAGGCATTTGGAACTGTGGAATAGGCAATCACATATATATATTTTTCCAGGGTACTCTACAAGAAATAAGTGCTCAGCTTTCTGGAAACAAATGACTGTTTCAGTTAGCAAGCAGTAAGAATAAATATGCAGACTAGAACATGATGCTGAGGACAGTGTGTTGCCAACAAACTCTAGTCTAATCAGGGGATTTGCCTCAAAAATGTGCTCCTCATACAAATGAAAACGATTATCTAATGAGCACAGTTTAGACATGAACAATGTATATTTTTACTATTGTAATTTTTTTGTTTGCCTCACAGAATCACAGAATCACAGAATCACAGAATCACCCGGGTTGGAAGGGACCCCAAGGATCATGTAGTTCCAATCCCCCTGCCTAGCAGGGCCACCAAACATACACATTCAGATCAGGTTGCCCAGGACCCCGTCCAACCTGGCCTTAAACACGTCCAAGGACGGGGCATCCACAACCTCCCTGGGCAGCCCGTTCCAGGGCCTAACCACTCTCCTAGTAAAGAACTTCCCCCTAACATCCAACCTAAATCTTCCCTCCTTCAACTTAAAACCATTTCCCCTAGTCCTGCTGTTATCAGCCCTTCTGAACAGTTTACTCCCCTCCTGGGTGTGCCTCCTCTAGTCTTTCAGATCTTTACTTTGCAACTTTGTTACCAATAGGTTCTGTGAGCGATTTCAGATAATGAACAGAAGATAAATCAAATTTCTCCTTACTTTACAGGCAAATGCAGTTGTCTGCCAGGTCAACGCTGGACCAGCCAGAATCTGTGATAATAAGAACAATATGAAACAGAATTTGAATTAATGTTACCTTGCCTTTCAGTAGGTTTATTGACTTGAATGTTGTATTATGTCTTAATCAATGTGTATGTATTAGGTCTTAATCAATGTGGATTCTAGTTGATTTGTAGTGGAAAGTGCTACAAAAGCAGAAAAGCTACAAAGTGCTTTTCAGACATATTCATAGGCTTGCCAATAGCAGAGCCACAGGCAAATAATGTTCTTACTGAATGAAAATAGGAGGAGATAGAGTTCCAAACTTCTAGAAAAAGCAGACCCAAGAAACAATTGGACCAACACTGTGAGAAGATAAGCCATTCCAATTTATATGTGTTATTAAGGTATTCTATTGATATACGTTATATCATTTAATACATGCTATTAAAATGCTTTTAAATGGGTAGATGAGTTCACCAATGAAAATTCTGGAACAGAGCAGTCCATTGTTTCTAAGTTAACTTGATAGTCAGGTTAGAATTTGTGGGGACTAGAGGGCAGTCTTTTAAAACTATATTTGTTCAGTAATCATTAAATTAGTTTTACCTAGATGTTATAAACAGTGGTTCAGTGCTATCACTATCACCAGGCAAAGAACTGATTATGCCAGGTGCATCAACTCACCACAGTAATCAAATCGAAACTTGTCCACAAAGCAGAGTTATATCTAAAGCTCTTTGAAACAGGAGTTCATGGTGTGCATCTAGTTAAATCTACCTATATAACCTTGTACGGATTCCACCATTTATGAGAAAAGAGGTGCATCACATGGATGTTGGCTTCCCAGCTGACTTCTAAAGTAAGAAAACAGCAGTGATTCATGAACTTGGCAGGGATTCTTTCAAGTATGAGATTACTAAAAAATATGTACTACTTTAGATACTGTATTTCATACTAATATTTCAAGCATTTAGAGCTTTGTTGTTATAAATACGTTGCAGGAGAAATTAAGTTTATTAATGTAGAAAATGTCCATGTAGAAAACATGCTCTTTATGGCCCTCTTTCTTAACATATGTGTTCAAAGTTCTCATTTCACTGTTTAATTGCTTTCAACAATATGTAAAAAATAGTATTTTATGTGGCTTAGTCAACTGATTTACGAGTAAGCATTCTTTCAAATGTAGGTATTAAAAAGTACTCAGATGAAAGAGGTAAAATGTGCAAGCCCAACCTTTCTGTCTTTGAGGGCAGAGACCAAACCTAAATGTAATAGAAGACATTGATAAAATGTTTGTTCAGTGACACATGATGGCTTTATAGCAGTCATAGCAATAAATCCAGTGGGACAGTATTCAAAATATATTTTATCAAGTTCTTCATAGTTAGATATAATCCTGAAATAAAACCAATCTATATTTGTAAATATGGATTAGAAGCATGAAAGTGCTGCTTATTGTCAACATTTAGACTGGGTAGTTTCTACACTGGCAGATCTAGTTGGAACTTTGAGATGAACCTATTCCAGTTATTTCCTTACAGTAAGTTCTTCAAAGATAAAAAGGCTTTTAAATCAGGAAAATCCGGGACATGCATTGAATATCCATTGAAATGCCTAAGTCTTTAAAGGTATGTAAGATAAAGCACAACTGGAAGACATACATCTGTGTTCCCTCTGCCTCTTCTGCATCCTTTAGGGGCAGGTTCTTTCTCCCAATCATAGCTTCACTCGACTTATTATTCATTTTGAACAGGAGAAAACCACACAGCCAGGTCTGGTTGCATCTTCTGTGTTCCCAAGAAGGGGAAGGTACAGTCTCCTTTTGAGCTCCTTTTGTAGTTGTCTTTTTCTCAGCACTGCCCTGTATCATGCTTCCTCTCTACATCACATAGTTCTGAGCATTCTTACTGTTTCCCAAGTCTTTCCTCTTTTCATGGTGCATAGTGCAGGCATTCAGAACAAGTCAATATGTAACGGATGATGACAGTGAAATTTTGAAGGTGCATTTTAAATTTCAGAAATGAACTTGAAACTAGACATGTTGGACAAATAGAAAAATGAGATAGATCAGTTTCTCCTCTGTGGAAACAGATATTGTCTACAGGGAGACCTTGGTCTCACTTCTTAGTAGATCTGAAACAGAAGGGAGACAAGACAAATTGGTCAGGGAGTGCTTTAGCAGAATTCTGAAATAAAAATAATGCACTGGGTGGGAGTACTTTTTGCATTGCAAATAGTTTGAAACAGTCTTAGTTTTTTGGCCAACTTTATACATAATTGTGAATCTAAGATGTTCTTGGCATGTTTCAGCTTCTGTCTTGTTAGAAGATGTTAGCTCCCTCCAAGCTGTTTTATTTTAGTCTGGTTGCTGTGACAGCCACAAGGCAAAATTCAGCTGTTCTGGGAAGAGGGTCGGGTGCTGGCCTGCTTCTATGAAAGTGGAAAGGGTGTGGGGAAATGGTCAAGTAGAATAGAGAACTGCAGGGGAAAAATAGAGAGGGGAAAATAGAACAACATAAAAGCTACAGAATTAAACTTGTGCTATGAACAGAATGAGTGCTGATTGTTGCTTGTGGAAGAGTCTCATTGCTTCCAGCAGAATTGAGCTATGGTACCCTGACCTATCCCTATTAACAGCAGCAGCAGCACCAACCTGATGCTGTGATTGAGAAAAGGAGCCCTTTGCTCTTCTGTTACACAGCAGCAGTCTATGCCCTAGGTGCTTAATTTCAGTGCTTTCAACAGAGGTGTGTATAGCATAGTGTAGAAAGTACAGAGGCTTCATCTTGGCCTACCAAAGGGTTTGGTTCTGATTTATCCTGTGGGCATATACTTTTAACTGCACATCACCAGTTGTGTTAAAAACTTAATGTCCATTACCATTAAGATGTTAGAAGACAATTGATAAACCTCTTAAATGAATGTATATAGTAAAACAAATTAAAATGAGTTCTATGAATTCAGTTAAAGTGTTTTTTATCTTTAAATGTAAAAGCTCTTATTGTACTTTTTTTTTGTAATACTTTGTGTTCTACTATTTCATGTACTTCGTCTGTACAACACGGTTCTGTGTTAGGGTGGAGGCTGGTCACAAGCAGTGTCCCTCAGTGGTCGGTCTTGAGACCAGTGTTCTTCAACGTCTTCATCAATGACATAGATGATGACATCGAGTGCACCCTCAGCAAGTTTGCAGATGAGTCCAAGCTGAGTGGTGCAATCAATACATTGCAGGGAAGGGAAGCCATCCAGAGGAACCTGGATAGGCTGGAGAAGTGACCCCCCCCTGAAAACCTGATGAGGTTCAGTAAGGTGAACTGCTGGGTACTGCTCTTGGGTTGGGGCAATCCCAGGCATTTATGCAAACTGGGTGGTTTTGCAGGACTGTTAAGCATGACTGTTTTGGAAGTCTCTTTGCTTTAGGGCTGAGCTGGGAAGCTCAGGACTTGCAACACTAATGAGGAGAAAGATATGCAGTCACTACAGAGAGGAATCCTCTCTCTCCCCTCCAAAAAAAAAATTGCAGCTTTCTCATTAAGTAGCATGGCAAGAACACAGACACACAATTAAATGAGCAGGTAGCAAATTAAAAATTTTCTCTAACCAATTCTAGTCTGCTGGCACTGCAAAACTGTATGTTCTACCTTCCCTGCTCTTCTTGTACTCTGTGTGTCTGTGAATATCCCAGCGTTCTTAGGTGTGCTACTGACTGGTGCAATGTGTTCTCCTCCACTGGGAGTGTGTGGCTGGCCACTTGGCATTTGTTATGTGCCCAGGACTACAAATAGACTTGTACCTTAGGAGTGATGTAATTCAATGCCATAATAGTTGTTGTTGCTTTTAACATTAAGGAGCATTGTAT
Source organism: Lagopus leucura (assembly GCF_019238085.1). NCBI lineage: Eukaryota > Metazoa > Chordata > Aves > Galliformes > Phasianidae > Lagopus > Lagopus leucura. Next base: position 4,068,835 of record NW_024962270.1, read on the forward strand.
TGTAATTGAACATAATAGTGTGAAAAGTAACAGAATTGTAAATTAGTAATAGCCATGTATATATTAGCTTGTTGGTTACCAATAATTATATTCATTTTTTTAATAGTGTGTTGCTTAATAAATATCATTATCTCTTAAGTTAATTTTGACTTGGACCGCAATTCAGGAAGTGGAAATAGGGCCACATGGGCTTCAGCTAGGTCTCAAAGGATGAATCTTTGCAGAGCAATGAAGATCATAGGTCTCTGTAAGCAAATGAAAGTGTTAGTAAATAAGAAAGATTAAAAACAGTGTGTTTGTTAAAGTCTCCAAAAAATTATAAATAATCATGAGTTTATAGTGGTCAGTGGGAACTGGCTTGGGAAAGCAGATGTTCCAGTTTTGGAGAATACAGTGTCTCTGTGTTGATGCTAACATAGCAACCATTCCCGAGTCACAACAATGAAGAATTGTATTTGCACTGTTTTCCAAATTTTGCATCAGTATCTTAGCAAATATTTATTGCAAATGTTTCATATAAAATTAACTGTTTTCATTCTGATAAATCTGAGAATTCCATTGGCAGCAATTCTTGTAAATATTTTGCTTCCGAGTACATACATAATCAGAAAACAACTGGGCTGAGGGAAACTTGGGAGGTCATCTAATCCTTTGAACTGCTCCATGAATCTTTATCTCTTCTTGATAGCTTTGGGTGAAATATTTTCAAAATTGCAGTAAGTAGCATGTTCCAGATCTTCACTCCTTTCTTGTCTTCTGATTAATTTAACTGGCAGCTTTGAAAAGTCACCATTCTTGTCCTATTCAGTAGATGCAGAATTCATGTCTTCCTTTTATATTTGCAGTAGATTTTCTTACTGTTTTCTAGTATGCATTTTCAATTTCTGGATGCCCATAGTAGACAAACAGTGGGTTTTTTTCTTGTTTTTGTTTCTTTGTTTTACATTTTCCTCAGAAACTGTTTTCTAAAGCTCTTCATTTTGTTGGTCTGCTTGTGAGGTATAACCTTATGCCAATTCTGGCACTACTCAGGGAAGTGGAAGACTTGCCTCATGAGGCATTCATATTTATATCTTGTTGAATATGAACATTTTTTTCGCACTTCATGTGTTAATTTCATGTATTTATTTCTCATCACCTTCCAGTTCTCATTTTGAATTAGTTTTTCTGATTATCCTTATTGATTTGTACTGCTCTATCCTGTTTTTTTAATTACAGTCTACTCCTGCAGCACTTCTCCCATGTGTGCAGTACAGTGCCAAGCCTTGCCCCTCTCTTCCCCCTCCCCCCCTTTTTGTGTGAGAAGATGCAACTTGAGTACTTACCTGTTAATTGTAACCACTTCTGTGGAAGTGATGGAAGTAGAGATTATATGTATTGTGCCTGAACAAGGGGCAGAGGAAAAAGTCTTAAAAAGATATAAATATTATCAACCTTCTTCAATGAGGACAGAAGTCATTGTGAATTAGTGCATTAATGCATTATATGATTATTATCTCATAAGAGAAAGGTTGAGGGATTAGATTAGAAAGCTGATTGATATGTATAAAGCTCCAAGATTTCTGTTTATTCTTTAAGATTGGTACAAGTGAAAATTTGCTGAGTAAGAATGCTTAGGAACAGTGGCAATGGGACTGGCAGGAGTGTAGCTAGCCTAAACAGTAAAAGAATAATCTGTCTTTCTTTGTGGTGTGCAAAGCAATAACCTTTTGTTCAGACTGATTAATAATCGAAGCAGAGCTGGGGCATTTAATTGATCTCTAAAACACTTTGTTGTGAGTGTAATACAAAGTAGTAGACATTAGGAAACATAATGATAGTGGTATTAACAGAAAAGAGGAGACTTTCCATTCATGATGTGAAAAATGTGGGTTTTTTGTTGTGGTGGTGTTGTTTTGGTCCAGCTTTCTGTTGTACGCAAACAAGTGTCAACTCTTGCAGGAGTGTATTTTGTGTTAACTGTTCATGCAGAATTTGAATATGATGCTGTGCTTCTGTGCATAAAACATTATAGCCATTAATATAAAGGCCATTGGAGAACGTTGATGTTACTTCATCATAAAAGAACAAACATCTCAAAATTTTTAAAGAACACTTTATATGAATAACTGGCTTCTTAGGGTGGTCTGATTTGCGTATCAGACTGGACAGATTATCTATTCTATCATAAATGGAACCCAGTGAAGTAAGGAGCAGAATTTCAAGCACTCCAGACATATATTTATTGACTAGCACTAAGAGACTATTTGGTTCATGCGCTGCCTTGATTACAGATCCTTACCATTTCATGATGTATTGATTAAAGAGTCCATGTATTGAACATCGGCTTCTGTGTTCTACTCTACAGTCAGCTACAACAGACTGAACAAGACTTGCCAAAAAAAAAAAAAAAGAAAGAAATATATCTTGACATGTGAAAATTGCATTTCCTGTAGAAAGGTTTCTTAAAGCTGGAAGTGTCTTTGAATTAGGACAATCAGTTCTTCAATAAAAGATCATAGTTCCTCTTTTGTTCTCTGGCATTGTAATTCGTTCAAGGATCCTGTCAACACCCCCTTTCAGAAACTGCATAAACTTGTTAAGGTTTGTGGGATAAAAATCAATACGAGTTGCCTTTACTCATAAGTTTAAGTTCACAGCTGAGGTTTCCTCCAAGAAAAGTTTCAGTATTAAAAAAAAAAAAAAAAAAAAAGCAGACATCACTTTCTTTATGGTTCCCAACTGAAAACAATCACTAGTACTGCTAGAAGGGACCGTTTTTGGCCTCGATCTTTTGCTCTGGATTGTTTTGGTTGCCCACCATTTGTAGTAACTGACCAAAATATAAGGACATGTCCCAGCTGTGACAGGACAGTAAGATATCAAGGGAGTAAGTGCAACACTTGAAATGTAGACTAGATGGGAAGCATGGTCTCCCAAAAGAGATCTGTCAAGATTCATTGCAGGTTCTATTCCTTACTTTACTTCTTTAATTTCCTGCATCATTTACCCAGTATCCTCTGTGGCAGAACTGCTCTGCACATCACTGCTTCCCTTTATGTTTATTAATAAATTGTGGTTTCACCTATACAGGATTTTTTCCAGGTAGCGGTGAATATAATCTATCTGGGTTGCAGATATAAACTCGAGTCAGCTCCTGCATCTTTTAATAAGAAACCAAAACCTGTGAATAATTCATGGGAAAAAAGCCTGTCATTCAAATGACAGCTTTTTCCCATGGCTATAATTTTGTTTAATTTTAAACTTTACATACTTTATGTTAACATTTTCTGGCTTCTCTCTGGAACTTTCTTTATGCGTACCAAACTCTATCACACTCAAAGAACTTTTGAGCCACACGTAGTTTGACAGTGTAAGGTGGGGAAAATGTGAGAGAACATTATTTCATGTATTTCTTTTGCCAATGATTCCTTAATCTAATGGAGATTGTTTTATATTACCTGTAATACTGAGATTGTTCTATATTACAGTTATTATTTCCTTAGTTTTAGAAAATGGGTTCGATTAGTCTTGTTCTGCATCTCTACATTCATCTAATGTGAGACTGCAGGCTGTTCTTGCTGAGAAGGCTGTGTGACAGCCTTGCTGTTGAGTTTTTTTTTCTAGAGTTTCTAAACACTCTAAATCTAGAGAAAAAGTATATAAATTAACTGCAGAAACAAAATATAAATGTCTGCTGCCTTGCAATTTAAGTAGCATTGAGAGTCATTCAAGTAAGGAGAAAGATCTAAATTACTTATCAGTCAGCTGTTTGAGCCACCCAGAAACAGACCCTCTTCAAATTTGTCAGTGAATAGATAAGATCCTAAACTGATTCTGAGCATCTCTGCATTTTTAAATAAAGAGCATGTTCAACTTTTTTTCTGGTCCTTTGTCTTCTCTGATGTATCCAGTTATTGGATGTTTAAAACTGAATAAATCTATGAGTACTATGAGTACTGGCCAGTACATTCTCTTCTGGTATATCGATGAACATCTACCAGAATTGGAGGAGAGAAAAAAATTGACTTCAGTGCAAACGAAAATAAAGTCAGAAAGATGGGTCCTCAAGTAACAGCCAAGTAGAAGAAAGTTATGGAGTTGGTTTAAAATACAGAGAGAGGTTGTTTATGAACTGTTTGGAAGCTTATATCTATGTTAATGTAGCAAAGCTATTTTGAAAGCCTTTCACTGCTTAAATCCTGTCTCCCAGAAGAGAGGAAAGCAGAGCTCTGAAGCTGATTCATAAACTTAGGAGAGAGTATTGGACATACAAAAAAGAATTATATTCCACATCAAAATTCAGAGCTTTGTATATTAAGCCTAAGCATAAAACATGAAATTTTATTATAAAGCTATGAACTGGAACAAGTTTACTGTCTAAACCAGTGGTATGATTTTTTTTTTTTTAGGATGCTCTTGAAAATTTACTCATACACATTGAGCCAAAGAAACATGTTTTCCTGCTGATCTAAAGTCCTTTTAAACATCTTAGAGGGATATTCTCTTATTTTTCTTGTTCAATCCAGCTAAGTATTATAAATGTTAATATAAAAGCTTTAAACTCTGTTGATGCATCACTTACAGAATGCAGCTGTTTTAAATTATTGTGTGTTGAAAAAAGTAGAAGTAAAAAAAAAGACAAGGAAAATAATAGTTGCAAACATTAGAGGATTCCTGTAAGATTGTTATCTTATTTTGGTTGAGTTGGAAGACAAAATGAGGAAGCTAAATGTCCACCTTCAAAAACATCACTTGAAGAAAATATAGGATTGTAGCACGGGTGGAGGAAAATGATGAATGTTACTCTGTTAAGGAGAGAAAAAAAAATCAATCCTTCTGCAAGAAGGACTCATCATTTTCTTTTTTGTTCTACAACCATCTTAATAAGCATTTGATGAATGTCCCTTCAGCAATAGCAGGAAAAATAGCAGGAAAAAATCATGTTTAAAGTATTGGTTTAAGGGTCATCTTTCAAAGCATTATATCTTAATAGTTAAAAACTTTATCAGGTTCTGTACAAGTGTTAAATGTCTAAGGCATGTCAAGCAATTCTCAAAAGAAAGCAGTGAGAAATTTCATTCTGAATGGTAACAAGTTGCAAGGAGAGATTAATGCATGTGCATTCATTATCAGCATTGGACCCATTGTATACAAATGCCACTGGAGATGCTGGTCTCAGAGGAGAAACGTTACTCTGAATACATGCAGTCAGAATAACAATGAAACTGTACTGTGAGGGTTTCTGCGATGTGTGCACACACTTTGAAAGTTATTAAAAGTTGGGAAGCGAGGAGAAAATACACTTAATGTTGAGTCATGCAGGCTGTAGCACACATATAAAGATGTTTTAGGCAGAGAAAGGAAAGGATGTGACTGCAAATAATAGAGACTTTTGCAAGTAGGTGCTAATTTCTTTAACAATATCTTGGGCCCACCTACAAAATGTTCATCTAGTCTGCATCTCTTTTGTAGTCTCTTCATTCTTTCTCTTATATAAATTTCTATGTAAAACATTATCCAGCAAAATTTCTACATGTTCTTAAGCTGAACTATCATAGCAGATTTCTGCATGCTTTTGGAAGGTGGCAGAGACAGCAGTTCTATACATAAGGCACGTATTTTTTCATGGAAGATCTTCACTACTTATTACATCTTGTCCCTTGTAGAAGATCACGGTTACTACCTACACCCAGCAACTCTTTGTCTGAATCATGACGGCTTCATGTATGAAATTAAAAGTTCTCTCAGTTTCATTTTGATATTTATCCCAGCGGAACAGTTTAGGTTGTTGTGTCAGGACTTTGCTGCATAGTCCACAATTTTTTTTTAAAGTTTGGGCTTACTTGTATCAACGTTGCCAGATAAACTGTTTTCCCTGAAAAACAGCTTCCCTGAAGGAAACTTGCCATGTTCTCTAAGAATTATATTGCATTTATCTTAGCTTCTCGTTTCCTCTTAGTCTCTCTTCATTTAGGATTATTCAATTTTGAATGATCACTTTGATTTTTAAAAAGCATTTCTTCATTCACATTTCAACATGAGACTTATGATGGCTTGAAATAAGTCTAATTTAGTAAAGGTAATCCTGGGAGTACAAGATAGGTTAAATTATAAAATTCTAAGAATTTTGGGAAGGAGATGATCGTTAGGTATTGTCGTAGTAACTTGATTTTGTAGATTGACCGTTCTCTAATCAATGTGCTACAGTAAACAGCAATATGTGCCACACTAATTTGTCTTTGTTTTTTGTTTCTGCACTTAAGTCATCAATATAATTGTCAATAAAAGAGCTGGCCATTTGTTGGAAAGCTTATATCCATAAATAGTGGAGAAAGTTCCTGTAAAAAGACATTAGTTTTCCAGCAGTTCTGAGAGTTGAGTTTCAGAAAGCCACGTAAGTACTTGTGCACTGCAGCTTTTCTGCTGTAGGGCTAAGCACTGAAGGGACAAGGTCATCCTGATGACCTCAGTGGAAAGGGGTAGAGCAGCTGCTTGGGGACTAGAATTATAGGGCTTTTTTTTTTCTTTGCCTAATTAGAAATATTACTTTATATTTTGCATCCTTCTGCATGTGTTAGGAAGAAGTCTGCAGGGAGCTCATTATGTTACCATCATTGCACTTATAGGCTTGCAAAGAAGTAGCTTGAGGGATGTCAGAGGTGCATTCACTTGAAGAAATTCCATATCCAGACTGAAACACTATTGAAAACATGTAGTAACTGCAGGATGTCTCCCGTTGGGTATGCTTTATCCCTTCCTGCAAGTTCCTGCAGAGAAACTGGCCAACTAAATCTTCCTTGGCATATTTTCCCTTTGAACTAATGTCTAAGAGTAGATATTTCACTCATTGTTAATAAATCTCCATCTAATGAATGGACTTGTTAAAAAAAAAAAAAAAAGAAAAGAAAAAAAGGAGACAGTGAAGTGTTGCTAAGTCACCTTGAATGATTTTTCAGAACTTGTTCTCTGTGGTATGACTGGCATATTCTAGAAGTACAATTTAATGGATGGGTTTGTTTGTTTATTTGTTTTTACCTCTTTGGTGTTGAGGGATGACAGATCCATGTTCCCAGCACTGTGCTATTCTAACACACTCAAAACTGTGTTGCTGAAAGAAAGACAAGGAAAGATGCAGGGCAAGAATTTCTGACAGTGCTTTGAGGCTGCTAGCAGGAATGTCTGAATCCATACTCATTCGCTCCTCTTTCAGCTTTCCTCTTTTGAAGACAGGATCCTTAGAAAATAATAATAAAAAAAAAAATGGCACAATATACCTTATGTAATTATTTTGTATAACTGGCTTAACAGTTAAAAGTGAAGAATGTCATCATTTTCTTGGTATCATGTGAATAGGCTGGCAGTGTTACCCAATGAGGAATCTAATATGTGAACTCTCAAATGCTAAAATTGATCACTATTTTGAGAAATATTATTTGGATTTTCATTTGAAAAGAGAAAAGTAGAAACTGAATGGTAATATATTTTCTCCAGTTCATGAGCTGTACCTCTCTTCCTCTTGTTCCCACCAGATTTTAGTTTTGTATAGTTGGTTTAGGTCTCTATATCACCCCATTATCTGCTGGAGAAAGTCAATTTCTAATTTAACTGATCACTAGATATTAACTAGATATAAAATGCTGTTGCCAGTTTACCTTTTTTTATATTAAAATACAAGTGCACTGAACCCAGAGTAACTTCTGTCAAAGGAGTTTCAGTTTAATGGAAAATCACTTGAAAATGGATAGTTTTAGCAAGTGACTTTAATTATAACCACATTATGACATTATTATACTTCTAAATGTACGTATATTATGTGCACATACTTATTATAACCTATATAATTAGTAATGCAAAGCATTACTTGTTTAACTATAAATAGTTATATTTTTTCTCAATTTAAGACAAAAGTCACACAACAGAGGCTAGGTGGAGTTGTATAGATATCAATTGTAACAGCTTGATAACAGTAAAAAAAAAAAAAAAAAAAAAAAAAAAAGACAACAAAAATGTAGTTTTACTGTATGAAAGAAGTAACAAAGTAAAAGTCCATCCTCTTTCCCCCACATATTTGTTTTCATCTGTTTAGCCTTGATTGAACATGGGTTTTGTCTTAAGACTGTAACTTCAGAGGCAAAAGGCAGAAAAGTGAGGGCATAACAAAAGTAATATACTGAAGAGTTATGACCAGCTGTTCCATCTGCATTTATTTTTATACAAACAATACAATTCCTGTGCAATAGGCACTGTCTGAGCTATTGAGAACTGACATGTCAAGTGTTGCCAGCTCTCTTTGTATTTCCAAAGCAACTTGTCTCAAATGTGTACTGATGTCAGCAGCACAAATGTATGCATAGTCAATTAAATTGCTTTTTAGTTCTTTAAATATTGTGAATTCAACAGTGTTGTTCTTCAGCTTTCACCTTCTAAAGATGAAAAAGCTACGGAAAGTACCCTTGTGTCAGACAAAGTACAAAATGTCTTCCCAATCTACAAATCAGCTAGTGACACTTTGTGGTGACAGTTTCAGCGGCAGCAAAAATTGGAACAGCTTTAGTAGCAGCATTCACTGTCTGCTGTGTTAGATGATTGGGGTCCAAATTACAGGTGTAGAGTGGGTAAATCTTGTCAGCAAAATCTGTGAAGCAGTGCTTCTTCCTGAGCACGCTCACTTCATAAAGCGAGAAAGACATCAGACTTGAATTTGATAATGGCCATTTCAGTATGATGGTCAGATAATAGCAGTAAAAAATTTAATTGCAATCTTGATATTCAATAGAAGAAAAAAATTATTTGTTTGTTTTGCTTTGCTTTTAACTGTTTGTGAAAGGGTAATTTCCTGGTAGGAAAGTCTGTTGGAGAACTTGGCAAATGTTCTTTTGGAAGGAAGTTTCATCTCTCAGCACAAGTTGATATTTTCCACGTAGAAAGCAATACAATACACTTCTGCAAACCGAACCCCTGTGCTGAAGAATATGTCTGGAAATGGTGGAAGAGGAGTCTCAGTGTCTACGGATACTTCACTTGTTACCACAGAAAGGCTGAGGTACTGACATCATTTCATTTTCTTGTAGGAGTATAAATAACAGCAGACAGAAAAACGTCTGTAGAAGTAGATTAGTGTATTGGTATTAGTAGATGAAGTCCCTTTTATACTACCTCTATTTCCCAGAGCTGAATGATTCACCAGTTAACAGACTTGATAGTTAATAGTTTACAGTTTACAGTTAGCTTGCTCCTTGATAGTTATTGTATTGCAGGAATAAAAAATGAAAATTTGCTCATATAGAATCATAGAATGACTTGGGTTGGAAAGCCCTCCAAGGATCATCAAGTTCCATCTTCCCTGCTACAGGCAGAGCCACCAACTTCCAGATCTGGTTCTAGATCAGGCTGCCCAGGGCCCCATCCAACCTGGTACTGAACACCTCCAGGATGGAGCATCCTCAGCCTGTCTGGGCAGCCTGTTCCAGCACCTCACCCCTCTCTCTGTAAAAAAAAAAACTTCCCCCTGACATCCAATCTAAACCTTCTTTTCCTGAGCTTAAAACCATTCCCTTTTGTCCTATCACTATCTACCCAAGTAGAAAGTTGATTCCCCTTCTCTTCATAATCCCCTTTTAAATAATGGAAGGCTTCAGTGAGGTCTCCTCGCAGCCTTCTCCAGGCTGAAAATATATAGGGAAAGAAATGCTACAATACTGTTTTGTTTGGCCTTACATCAAATTATTTATGATAAAATTGCTAGGTCTATGGCCAAGCAACCTTGGTATTATTAACCTTAGTATTTCTCATATCATTAATTTGATGGGTTTTTAACTGTTTGGTTCTGTGGAACATAGAAAGGTTGGGAAGCTGGTGAGAAATATGCTGTCTCTCTGTGTCTGAATTAAGTGGATAAAATGTGCCAACTTCCCTCCTCCACCTTATTTGGAAAGATGCATGGAAAATAAATGGCTGTTTCTAGTGAAAGCAAGTGGTACTTCATCTAGAATAAGTATTCTGTCTGGATGAAATTTACAGTATTAAACATTCTCAGCTGCAGGTTACAGCTGCTGCATCTGCTCAGTCCTTTTCTGCTTCTTTGCTCCATTTTCATTTTTTTCAACTTCTCATTTGCCTTACTGCTAGCTTTTGCTTTTTTCAGATAATCTGGAAGGTGAAGAATGACCAGAATGAACTCAATGCCATTCTGTTATGCTTAGTAGCTGATTAAAAAAGAGCTGGCCCTTCTCTAGTGTTTATGTGTGAATGTGTGCTCTCAGGCTTTTTAAATTGAGTCATAATTGCCTATGCCAAAGGCTGTCAGTACAACAGGACAAAAATCAGTCAGCTCTTCTAAGTCTTTGTGTTATGTAAAGCTGTTATTTTGGAAGAATGAGCAATGATAAAGAACTTTTGCAGTGCTTTTTGTTGATCTCAGTTTTCACAGTAACCGTGAAGCTCACGGTGTTTGTAGTATTGATGTTTCTCTTATAAAGAAAAAATTTGAAACAACCCAATAAGAGTTTAGGCACAATATACAGGAAAAACAGGGCTGAACACCTAGAAACATTTCTATCAAACATGCCCATTTGTGCATGCAGTGTAATAATTACCAAAAGATTCAAGCTTTTCATGTAAAGCATGACATTGAGTATATTGTTGACACTGTGGCACACGCATTACGAATGTCATTGTCTAAACCTACATTAGAAGAAAAATAAATAGAAAACTTTTTAAACTGCCTGTTACAGCATAATAGGCAAACTTCCATAATCATGTATGATTTCACAGGTCACTTATTTGCAGTGTTTGAATTCTTATAGACAATCTCTATTTTCTGTAGTACCCGCTTGGACACCAAAATTCTTACTGAATTTTGATACCTCACTTCTTTTTCTTTCTTATTGACATTCAAATGACTTTTAGGATGTTTATTAGTGAACATAGGGGTCATATCAACTAGCTCAAGCTTTTTCTTTTTTTTTTTTTTTGGCATTTAACTAATATTTTACTTTTAGCCTTTTAGCTCTCCGTATCCTACAAGGTAGCACTTTGAAGTTCTTGAAGTATTTTGTAACTGTAACTGAAAATCGGCCTCAAGAGTTCCATGGTCTATAGTAATATGTGCTTATGCATTAATTTGCTGAGTCAGAGCTTCAGCTTTCTGATTCACCTCCTTTGCTGAGGTGATACTGGCTTTTGTGAAGCTCTCCTGCAGCAGAACTGGTTTCTCAACTAATGGCTCATTGTTTCTATATATTATGCTTCAAAAATTTCGAAAGGGATAATCCATCCCCATTAATAGATGCAACTTCCCTCAGTTGTTCATATGTCTGCCCACATTATTACTTTCTTTGTTATCTGAATGCAGCTATCAACTGTATGGACTCTATAAGAAGAAAATAGATTCAGCTGACACACAAGCAGAAATCCAGCTGACTGCAGGCTCTGTAAATTTGCCTTATAAATACTCCACTAGAAATAGTGAAATTCTTCTGTAAAGCAGAAAATGCTAGAGCACAAAGGAATCGTGTTTTAGTGGGAAAAAACATGTATTTTCATAAGCTGAGGTATGGTTAGTAACATAAGAACAAGAAGGCGTATGTGTTCTTATACATTATATAAAATCACAAGGAAATTTTTTTAATTATTATTTGCATGTAATAGTAAACTATTTCTATAAGGCAAGCTGCAACCAAGGAGACCGATTTGCTTGCTAGCCAGCTGTACACTCTCTTTTTGTACTTCCTGTGCATGTCTAGTAGCATAAATATTATTTACATGGTTAAATTTATTTTTTTCCAGATAAGCAAGATGATGAAGTCTGGCAACTGTAAACTGTGTGTTTCTTTTAACTTTGTAATATCCAGGTTATATCTGATCACTGGAAAATTTAGACTTGGTGTCTGGACAAGTGATGAGGTTGGAAGCATAAGGGAATGACTTCTGCATGTAATTAACCCTGTTAGAAGAATCTTTAATCACAGTTGGGTCAAGCATAAGTAATTAAGTGTCTCTGGCATGACAGTTTTGATATATATTCGTTTGATAGATAAAATAATGAAAATTCAGAAAATTAGTGGCATTGCTGGGCAGCATCTGAGAAAGGATGGATATTGCAAGATAGCGTTAATTTGTTTTCTTATAGTTACTTCTAAATATAGTTTATTATCACTTTGTAGTTTCCTTATGGCAGAATATTGTTGCAATTCAGTAGCTGCAATTCCATAGCCCCGTTTCTCAGGATTCGTTCTAAGGCAAACACATCCTTTGTTTGTCCTGGATTTCTGCTGTTTCCATTGGTAGCTGCCTGTGGCCTATTTAATGCAAGACAAAGTTGTTACAGCACCACACTTACCACTGTAAACTTTTGTACCTCTGCAGGTTCCTTTTCTGGTGCTGCAAGTCACCTCACAGCAAACTAAGCAAGAAATGCTGAAAGATGCATACATGAATAAATCGTGTACTTCAGCTTTGGCATTTTCCACTGTCTGCCAGCAGCTTTGTATTTCACAAAATTCTGTGCTAATTTGCCTGCATTCATCATGGAAATCTTCCTATGTGGGCAAGCTGTCTAATATCCTGATTCCCAGTATGTCCTTGAGGTTTTAAAAAATAATTCAAAAAATAGTACCACTGTGCCTTTGGCCATCTTCTTTACTATCTCTTGCATTCAAAGCAAAAGTACACTGTCTATGGTTTCTATGTCATCCATGAATATTCTAGGATTAAAGATTTCAGCTTGGTGGAAAAAACATAGTGAACTTTCTGTCCTTTATCGTGTGAGTCCTTTATCCTAAAATAGCAGACACACTTGAGATTGAAGTGAAGTCATCTATATGTCCTGTTGCTCTTATCTAAATGAGAACTGCTTCTCAGCATCACACTTATCTACAGATAAATATTTTGTAATACTGTGTTTTGATACTGATTTTCTTGTATGCAAATGAAAACAGAAGGATGGACACAGAAAGAAGGTTAACTATTTGTCTTTCCTTTAGGAAAATAATCTCTAAAGCTGTGGGTTATTTATGGGAGGCCTGGAAACAGGCCTTTGGGAATCATTTTGCATTCCACAATATGAAAATATTTCAGAGACAGAAGTATGTGTGCAACATGGAATGGCATCAGATCAGTTGATACCACAGACCATGTTCTCTTTAAATAATTTTATCTCCCTGATTGAGAGAGATCATTGTTACCATACAGTTTACGTAACACATAACAAAATAATTAATACCTATTAGAACTCGTGACATGAAATAACTAGAACTGAAAATTACTATAAAATGATATTTTCTTTCATTCCTTGAGTTTTCAGTCTTTGTGAAGTCTAATGCTCTGTGCAGTATAGCTGAGAGTAACAGGGACTGGGTTGTGGAAAACTCCTTTTTATGTGTAATATGTTCTTCTCTATTGAAAGGAGAATTACAAGGCAATCGTGTAAAATTCCACTGAGTTCAAAGAAAGTCTTGGATTGAAATCGCAAGCACTCAAATCTTCAAAATGTCCTGACTCAACAAGATTTCTTGTGGTTAGACAGTTAAGCTCTCAAGAGACGTCTCTGCAAATCTGGCAGTAGTACAGCAGTATGCACAGGGCAACTGAACTCTTAAATCTATTTTTTTACAGATCTCTCTTGACTTACAATATGTTATCCCCTTGCCCATTTAATTCTTTTCTCTATAGTAAGTTGGAAAAGAAAGTTAACATTTTATTTGTAACTCTGTGTCTTTTTGACTTGCATCAAAGTAATTTTCCTAATAATAGCATATCACAGAACAGCTGTACAAATTACCCTCAGAGATGTGTTGAAATTGCTATGAGACTCTTTTATATTATTTAAATCACGATGCTCTGTTAGTGTACCAATACTCAAGACTCTTTATATGTATGGATTTCACAAATATGTAAATCAAGTGCACATTTCCCTAGAAAAGCAAATGTCTCTAATGAGAAAAGACAGAATGATTCAAAACAAGCAAAAGAACAGAATGTGGTAAATAGTTCACACAAGACAGGGAAAGAACTGTTGCTCAAGTAAGTGTACTGGAGATACTGGGGTGTAATCCTTGCCATGGATTGTTTAATCAACTCATCTTGAAGCTGTGATGGATCTGTTATTTCATAGCAGAGAGAGACTTGGGGAAAAATGGCAACCAGACTGAGTTTTCCCTTTAAAAAACAGGAAAACATCTGGTTTCCTCTGTGGGACAACCTACAGAGCTGACAGGATTAAGTTAATCTGGCTGAATTCATTGACTCTGGTAGCTTTCCACTCTAACAGGATGCCTGATTTCAGTGTGTGAGCACAAGATGGGAATAGCATTATAGTGAACTGAGTGCAAGTATTAGAGAATAAGTTAAAATCTCCTTCAGAGAAGTAGTCAGCTAAGATTTCATGTCCCCTGATTTAGCAAGGACAAGAAATGCCTTTGAAATCACAATGCTGTAGTTTCTCAAGCTTTTGGTTTCCAGAATATATGTGCAGTGGGAGGGTCTTTTATTATAGAATGAATGTACTATACTTTATATTTTGCATCGCTCAATGAGAACTTTATCTTCTGTTAAAAGCTGAATTCCATTCAGAAGTGCAATTACACAAAATTTGCTCACTAAAGAAAGACATCATTTGTTTCAAACTAGCTTCTGTTTTGAATTTCAATGGCTTGCTGCTAAAGATACAAGCTTCCTTTTCTGTGAAATTATTTTAGTAACTAAAAATCTGAATTACTCTAGATTTCATTTTGCATCATAACTTCAAGCCCTGAAGTACTAGTAGGCCTTTTATTTCTCAATGAACAGGCATCTTCTATCGTTAAAAATTGTTTTAAAAAATAACACAGAATCACAGAATCACAGAATTGTAGGGGTTGAAAGGGACCTCTAGAGATCATCGAGACCAAACCCCCTGCCAAAGCAGGTTCCCTACACCAGGTCGCACAGGTAGGCGTCCAGGCGAGACCTGAGTATCTCCAGAGAAGGAGAGTTAGAGACTGTTATGGTATAAAGTTGTCTGAATTCTCCAGAATCTAGGAATTGTTATTAGTGTCTTGTAACAATTAAGTGAAAACATTTTAATCAGCATTCTTAACTAATCTTTTAATGGCATATTTTATGTAACTGCTACTTTTTTCTCTTTTCAGACTTTTACCTGAAGTTTTGGTTTGTGTTTGTTATAATAAGTGTCAGATCACTTCTGTTCTGAGATTACACCATATTCGTGAACTCTCATTTATCTCCGTCATTACATTATTTCATTTTTATCTCTTTATACTGGCAAAGTTGATGGGTAAGGTACCATAAATGGTACTGTGAACACATCTTGAAAAATGCAATCCTGATTTTCTCATGCACTAATTCACTGCAAGGCACATACAGATATTGAAGAACCAGAGAACAAGTTTTCTATGCAAAATTATTTTCTGACAATATCTGTCTTGAAATAATACTGTATCTCAACATCCAAACATTTATAAAGAGCCTAAAATTGACTTATCAGTAGTATGTGCCTGTGGTGGTAATCTGAGTGTGTGAGGGACTCATTTGGCAACTTTGATTTACATTATTCCAGCTTTCATCATAAAGGAGAAAAAGCAGCAAAATCTGCTGACACAATTTACTTCTCATTCCACTCCAGTGTTACATTTCCAGCAGCTTTCTACTTTTCTTTCTACAAGTTAACACCACATAGGAGAGTGTTAGCTTTTGTACTGCTTGAACTCTGAACCTGATCTCTGGGGGAGCGAGGAGGCTGTAATTACTACAAACTTCTGGTACTGATGGTGAAATAAACCTTGATATTCGCAAAAACTCTCAGTAGAGGCTGAACTAGGACTTTATTAAATTATACCTCTACAACCACTAGCTGATACCTTGGTTAGTACCCAATGAAGCATGATTTCAGTGATTTTCTTTAAAAATATTTTCTTCAGATACATGTGAAATTGACTTTTAAATAGTGGCATTTACAGTGCCACCAAGTACTCTGAACTGCCAAGTGCCCCCTGGGCTTGTTGATTTGGATGAATGTTTTAAGTACTACCAGAAATTATATGTATGGTGTATAAAAGTAATCTTTAAATGTACTTGTAACCTAGAACGTGATTTTTAGAAGCCCAAGACCTGCCTTCAAAAAGATGCTTTGTGCTAGTATGCTTTACTCTGAGTTTGTAAGAAAATATAAGAAAAAGACTGTGTGAAAAATATCAGAATCATTAACAGCTTACTGTAGTGAACTTGTCAAAGGAAGGGAGAGCCTTAAGCCAGTTGCTGGCTTTTCTTGAGATTTGCAACTTTTTTCAAGACAACTTTAATATCAGGAAGTTTTTAATTGTCATATTAAGAATGTGTTAACCTTTCACGTTCTCTTTGTGTTCAAGCTCATTGAGAATATATAACCAAAATGGAAGATGTGGAATAAAGCATTCAATAAAGAAAAATAAAGCACAGTGAACAGTATTTCACACCTGTTTGAAAAATCCTTCCCAACACCGTGCTTTTATTACTTACCACTAAACTGATTTCTTTTTTTACCAGAGAGCTGATGTCTTTTGTGCCAAAAGTCAAATGCAAAGTCACACCTTGATGTTCCACATTGTAAAATACTGTCAGAGTGAGAAATAGATTTTAAAACTGCTTTTTGCTAGGAATCAAGTGATTACTGTGTTCAGTATTCCTGTTTGTGGTTATTTCTATGTTTCATCTATGTAACATCATTTATTTCCTTTTATTTTAGAATAATTTTGCCATATTGGCAACTTAAGAATTCCTGCCTTTTTTGTTTTCTTTTTCTTGTTTTGAATCTTCATAGGCAGGTATTGTGTGTGAAACATAATTTATTCCTTCTCAAGGACAGTGGGAAATGGGAGAAGAAAAAAAAAAAAGTGTTTTTGATCTGCTCCAGAGTTTAACATCCTCCTTTTAAAACAAGTCTTTTCAACATTGATTTTATTGGCTTTTCAGATTTATAAGTTTCCTGAGAAAGAATGAAGAAATATGAATTAACGTGCAATTCAGTTTTGATTCTGAAATAACCATGATTTCTTTTTTGAGATACAATCTGCCAGAAAGGTTTGAACAGGTGCTTAGCAGGGGCAAATGTAAACTATTTGTGGATTTCATTTAAGGAGGCTTAAAAGAAAGCCATAAAAGTGACTGAGTTAAAACTTGCACATGATGGCTACTTTGAAAATGATGTCAACAATAACCAGCGGGATAGCTGAGAGACTGAATTAAAATATTTTATTTTGAATTATAATTTGAATGTTAATAGCTTGCTTTTGCAGGTTGGTTTTTATCGTTGGTGGTGGTGTTTTGTTATTGTTATGGAATGTCTTCATCTTTCTCTCCTTACTATGAAAGATTCAGCTTCACCTCAGGGTTTCCTGTCACCTTGAGCTTTATCACTTCACTCAAAGTTCTTAAAGTTACTGAATAGTAATTTGTTCTCTGACATCCAAGGCTACTGTCAGGTTCAGTAAGGCAGCTTCACTAGAGCTATTTGAATAAGAAGTTGTTGACAATGTGGCCAACAAACATTTGGCTTGCCTGAGCGTTGCTGAGCCAGCAAGTTAAGTAGGTCTGCAGATTTGATCAAGTTCTCCTATTTTTCATTTATGTATCACTTCTGCTTCTCTACCTGGATTCAGTTCTGACAGTTCTGCGTAAGGACAGGCGGATGTTTTCTGATCCCACTGATCTCTAAGGGTTTCAAATTCTCTTTACTTTTTTTCCTAAAGGATTTATTCCTCGGTGTTTAAACAGAAACAAGCAGGAAAACAACAACAGTGCTGAAAAAGGGTTATAGCTGAATGTATTTCTTCTGAGCTCTGTAAACTTTTGATCTTTAATACCACCTGGAGCTAATTGTAAAACAAAACAAAACAAAAATATGGCCTCACTAAAGAGTAACTCAAAGTTGAAAAAAAAAAAAAAAAAAAAAAAAAAAGAACCCAAAAAATTAAAGCTCTTCTGTAGTAACAAAAGGAAGAGGATAAGAAAACGTTAATGGAACATTTTCCTTTGTGCTTTGTCCTGGCTGTAAATTTACCCTCAGCCTATGGATTATTTAAAATGTTTGGAAGTTCCTGCTGTAGTAATCTGTACATGAAATGTACTTCCTGCACAAGGATGCATTTCCTCTACAAAATTTAATGCAAAACTTAAATTTCCCTTTTTATTTTTACATTGTCTAACAATTTGCAGCAGTGCATACTGAAATGACAAAGAACTACAAGCAGAATGATGATTTTCCAAAAAATGCAAAAAAAGACACATTTCTGAGTGCAATCTGAGTTGCATAGATTTCTCTACTCATTATACTATATTTCAAAAGTTTTACATGACCATAAAATGTAGTTCTTTTTCAAAAAATGGTTTTAGATTTGTAAGTCTGTTGAATTTGAAAACTGAATTGTAAATCTTCCCAATGTTGAGATGTTCCCAAACTATGAATGTTTTTTTTTTTGTTTGTTTTAAATGGTCTTTTGGATTTATTTATTCTAAGTTTTAAATGTAGATGAGAAGTTCACCAAAACAAACTTTTTTTTTTTTAATATGGACTTTTATCAGTGGATTGTCTACCACAAATTAATATATGGACTTAATTAAGAGATACGTAACTGGATTATACTGCTGTATCTGACTGTTGCTTCTGATTTTGACTGCAGTACAGAGAAAAAATGCTCTCCACAGCTAGAGCTTGATTGTATACTGTCTTAGAGAAAGCCAAAGGAAATACAAGCTTTCCTTTGTGAAGCAAACAAAATAAAAATCAGTGTATGTATATTTCAGCTGTTCTGGTAAGAGAGAAAGAATCCCAGAAAATCAAAGAATCAACCTTGACTTCCTATTGCATATCAGTCAATTTATGTTAGGAACAAAAGTGCCATGTAAAGAGTGTGTCCTTCGAAACATAGTCACAACATACTTATTCCATCTTATTTCCTTTCTTTTTTAATAATTTCATTTCATTTTCTTCTTGAAAGAATAGGCTGATATATTGCTCAAGGCTCATGTCTTTAGGAATACTTAGGGTAGTCCCACTGATTAGGATTTTCATATTCATAGAGAATGTAATCAGCATGAAATTTCAAAAAGAAAGTCATCCTGTCATTCAGTGTTTTAGCAAGGAAAATGCAGAATACACAACTTATAATTTACGCCTTCTGTCTCTCTGGAGTATATGATGGGTTAACTGTTCACGAAGCAACTATTAGCTTACACGAATTACAGTTGAGGAGAAATGAAAAATAAAATAAATACCATGCTGTTTTTTTCTTTATTCAAAGACATTTTATGATGTCTCTGTGCAGGGAATATTGGACAAGTGTTTAAGGTGAATGAATCCTTACAGCTCATTAAGGATTTTGAGGAAGAGCCAGGAAACAATAGGTAACGAGACTGAGTAAACAAAAATAAATGCCTTAATGTCTGCTCAACTATTACAGGTTTGCCTAAAAATGGCAAACATGGGCTTTTAATTTTTAATATATAAGTAATTTTTGAGTCCAACTTGCGATATAGTAACTGCAGATCATAGAAAATTATGAGTGTGCTTTTCAGAGGTCATCCACTTTATTCCACGCTCATTTAAAAAAAATAAAAAAGAGGAAAAAATAGAATCATTTCTAATTACTGCTCTCTTTTCTAAATATCCTGGGTTTGCACTCTTATAAGGTAGTTTTAACAGTTTCTGTTATTAGGTGAAAAATGGACCAATTCTACTTATCTACTTTAAGTGCTTATCTGGAAAAGTAAAGTTCTGACAAACTTTGCTGCTAGTCTTGGCAGTAAAATGAGGTGGGTTACTTATATCAGTTTTAAAATATTGATAGCAATGGTGTTGTAATGATTTCTAATTACTGGGGGAGTTAATCAGCTGGTTTATGAAGTTGTAACATCCATGAAGTCCCAGGTCACCCCAAGTTTGTTAAAACATTAAGGAATCTCATAATGGATACATTTTTATGTTGGAGAGAGTTGGTGAGTTAAGTAAGTTTGCATGTCAGAATAATGGAAAATAAATGTCTAACAGCTGTTATTAAGCAATATCAGTACAAAACAAATCTGTTCCCAAGGACACCATTATGGCTGAGAAAGGAGAGATTACAATCCCTTGCTACTAACTTTTAGCATAGTGGGCTACGCTTCTCTGCACTTTGTTTCTGATGTGTTTGGGGATTTTTTTTTCCCATACAAGCTAAGCACCCTGTACAGAGATTGTTACCTTGGCGAAATTTTCTGGTGTCTAATCTTGAATTTTCAATGCGGATTCATTAAATTCCTGGAGAATTTGTACTTGTGGCAGATTTACATGGCATTTGGTTTTGGCAAAAATGTTGGCAAAATCTTCTTGAACTTTCAGGGAAATGGAAGAAAAAAACCCAACTGCTACTTATGAACTATTCTTCTATCTGTAATTTCTACTGCTTGTTAAATCAATGCCTGTATGTGTCAGTTCTCAGATACAGTACTGTTGTATCTGATCCATTGCCTTTTTTCACTGGTTTCTAGAAACCACTGCCTATAGACTTGCAGTAAACATTCAAGTGATTCAAGCCTCTTGAAGGACTGTGAATTTCTTGTGAAAAATTCTTGTCTGAGTAAGTGGCAATAGTATAGTAAATATCCAAAATAAGTCATTTTATGTAATGCATATATATCTTTGGATTTCCATTTCCCATGGGAATATGTCAGAATACAAGCTATGTTACTAAGTTAACCAAACACAAATTGCTTTACAATTTTTCCATGCATTCAAATGGGACATGAATATTTTGCTTTCCAAGCTGCGCAATTACCCTCGAGCTGATGTTGCAATGTGTCAATAAAATGACAGCTTTCCCTGAATGACAACTCATAGCTCTAGTGAAAAATTGACATGATCTGTAAACCCAGGTATTTTAAAGAGAAGACTTGAGTTTTGGGTGACTATCTTGCAATGGCAACACAGTTGCCATTACTGGTTTGTAAATTATCTCCAAATAATACTTTAGAACGGCGTGCTTAAGTAGAGTTGTGATGGTGTGTAAGTTGGTATAGCAGAACATTCTGTAGCAGCACCTGCTAATGGAACTTGGGGGCAATTGGAAATGCTCATAGATGGGGTACACATTCTATGTGACTTAGTAAAGCCAAGTCACTACTAATGAGTCTCAGATGACGGACCTTTTTATTTTGCATTTTCTCAACTTTTGGGGAGTTACCATCACTATCCATTTTTCTAACAGGGGCCTTATCATTCATGTAGCATAAGCCACTACTTGTCTCCCTGGATATTCACTTGTATGGAACTGTTCTATCTGCTATTTCATTTTACTTATCCTTAAGGTTCTTTAATGCCATCTTGCTTAACAGAAAAGGTGAAATAAGTATTTTACACTTGTTGAGCTGTTAAAACTCGAGTCTTAAGCTGAAAGCTAACTAGAAGACTTGCACATGACTTTCATCCTGATGAATGAAGATAAAGCTGAATATAAATCACCATAATCTTTGGGATGTATTTTAAATATCAATTTTGAAGCTTGAATTCATATCCAGTGTTCAATCATATTCTATGACTCTATACCTATGCTATGCATTGACTAAATATAACTTCAGCTCTTGGGACAAGGGATTGACTATATCACATGGCAGCTAGCAGGATGCTAGATTTGTACTTACAGACTAAGGGAACAGCAAAATGTGTGTCAAAGTCTACAAACAATGTGATCACTCATGGATCAAGGAAAATAACTCCAAACATTTTAAGTGCTTTCTGAATGCTTTTACAATGTTTGGAAAGTCTGCAGGATTGTTTTAAGGCATAGTACAAAGGAGGTGGAAGATAAGTATGCTGAAGACATTAAGAGAATAATCCTGTTGTCTTCCTGATTTTATTTTTCTTTTGCAGCATAAAAATATGGAGAATATGTGGAAAACATTGGAGGCAATTTGAATTTTTTCATAAAACCTTCCTGGTGTGCAGATCATTAAGATACTGTAACTGCATTGCCTAGTTCTGAGTTAGTACTTGCAGGTATCTTCTATTGTATTATACTTTGGAAATGCATCTGAACTTTCTAAAGATACAGTTTTTGAAACTTGGTAAGATTGAAAAAATAGAGCAACTTCTATGGAAGAAGTTGTGAAATGTGAAATGTGAAATTCTGGTCATGGTGATATATGGGTGGGTCTCTCCAAAAAAGTGACTCCTATTTATTTCCATAGAAACTACAACAGACACAAAGGACACAATAACATAGTTGATAGAGCAAATTTTTAGCTACAAAATACTGTTTTTCAACATATGCCATGAGCTATGCATTTTCATCAGTGATGAACAAGACCCTGCACACTGTACTCATAGAAGTATGCACCAGTGGAGGTGATGCACTGTTTCCACTGCTGAAATGCACCGCCCACTGCCTCACTGTGCCCATATCCACTGTTTGGTTTCCATAAACATTCAACAAGCACCAGTGATTGTCAATGGGTGCAGTCTTTTTCTGTGTGGAGGAATTCAGTGACGCACCTTTGCTCCATACGCACTTCACTATCAGACGCCATTTTGTCCAACTGCTCCTCTGCTGCCATCTGTCACACAGCAACAGCGTGTAATGGAATATTGGTGGGAAGGCCCAGCCTCTACTTCATACCCCAAAATATGCTTCTGATATAATGAACCAAAATAATAAAGTAGGAGGCGTGACTCTCTGTGCAGCCCTCAGGTAATACTGCTGATAATGCCATTGTTTGTCTGCATTTCAATAGAAGAAACTTCATTTTTTATTCTATTCTACTCTTTTTAGTTTCTCATATTCTTCATATTTATGGCTATGTGATTTCTTGAGAAATTCCTGCAGTGCTTAAGAAATTATTCTCTAATTAAATATACCATATATACTCAGTACCCAAAGTAGGAGACTTGGTGGTGTTAAATATTTCGTTTATCAGTATTTTAAGAGAAAACCTCTGAAAAAGAAGGCCATATTAATTTGAGGCATTTTGAAATTCCAGTAATTAAATGATAGTCAAATAATTTCACAAATAATGAGTAACCTGAATGAACAAATAAATAGGATTTATAATATCAGTGAACAAATATGAAAATTGTTTTTCAGCTCTTCAATGGTGCTTAAATCATTATTTTACTGTTTTACTGGTTAGATGATATCAATTAGTGTAGTGATAAGATTTATGCTGTATTTCTACTACTTACATACCTAGAAGATTTTCACAGACATTTAGTGCTGGCCACTATGGGGCAGCTGAGTTGACCTAACTACCATTCTCAGGATCAAGTTTCCCACTTCACACTTCTGTTTTATATCCTTTTCATGTAACATTTTACAAAAGGCTCTTATTTAAAGGACGCAGTAACCTAGTTTTAGTAGACTTCATTCAAAATGTTTGGTGATCACAAAAAGAGTTGCCTGGGCTTTTTACTTACAGCAAAACTGAATTTGTAATATGAAAAGAATGTATAATATACGATAAATAATGATGATCTTTCTGTTCTCTCTCTCTCTTTTTTTTTTCTTTTTTTTTTTTTTTTAATTTTTACCAGAAACTGAAAGATTTATTTTGTTTCAGTTCCATTTGTGATCACTGCTTCTCATATTCCTGGTGTCCCAGGATATCTGGTCCCAAGTGAATGTATCCATTTTTACTGAGCCTTACTAGAACTAGTTTAAATCTGTTTTTTAGAATTCATGGCATGACTGGTATTAGATGATAAAGAATGTAATAAAATACTCTATCTTCCTAAGAAAAATGTAAAGTTAGTGTCATATAACATTTATTTGATGATAAGTAATCTAATTTAATTGCATGAAATAATTGTCATTTCCTACATGAAGATGAATAGCTTTTCCTGAACTAGCAGTATTTTTCATAAAAAAAAGTGCTATTGCACTAGTTCTCCATTTTTTTTTCCTTTTGCCAAGCAAGTTCTCTAATGACCAGAAATGAAAAGTGTGATATCTCTACTTAAGCATTACAGTACTAAAGAATAGCATTTTTTTATGTTTCTGTTTGACTGAAATCAATGACTGTTAACTGAAAAATTCTTCTATAGCACTGTCTCTTGAAAGAAATGCTGTTTCCGTCCATTTCTCCCACACATTGAGAAGTCAAAATGCATGGAATCAGACACATGTGGATTATCAGTATGTGTCTGACTGGAATTTTATGGCAATAATGCTACCTCACAACATAAATATTTGAAGTGGAAAATCTGGATCCATTATGCTTAAGACTGGGACAACAGGCTGTCACCTGTTATGGCAGTGTTTGAGTGCAAAGGTCACTGTTTATTCTGCTCAGATAACAGTGTTAGCTTATCACAAGGATTTGTCAGAAGTATCCACAGCACGTTGTTGGTATGAAAGGAAGGCCAAATAAAATAATGCATGCTCTAAAAACTTCATAACAATTTCAAATTTTTTTGCTGAATGTTGGAAAATAATAAAGGATTAACTAATATAGCTAATGTGGATTAACAGCTAGGCAACTATTTCATATTATGTTTAGTATGTTTGCTGTACAAGTTTTTCATTATTTATCATAAGAGGTCTAGGGGTATCTGCCCATAATCTGACACTCTGATGCCCCAGACTTAATAAAAGTATAATTTGTAGTACATAGTAAACTAATTCACTAGGCATTCACACAAGGAACTAAATGACTTTCATGTAGCTATAGACTGCATATCCTTTACACTGTGGACATCATCTCACTCTTGTTACTCCTGTTGTGTTGAGAAGTGGTTCTTAACTTGCTTTTCATAGATGACAATTTTTTTTCTTTTTTTTTTTTTCTTCCTAGAAATGAGCTCTTTTATTGGAGCTCTTTCTCCTCAGCATTTGTAGAATTGTCACATTACCAAATTTGGCAACAGAGATACATATGTTTCCAGAAACTCAATTAGTGCTTCATTAGCAAGGGTGCTCCTGACATAGACATGTATGATGACCAGAGGGCTGGAGCACCTCCCTTACGAGGACAGGTTGAGAGAGTTGGGGCTCTTCAGCCTGGGGCAGAGAAGACACTGGGGGTCCTTGTGGTACTGGGCCTTCCAGTACCTGAAGGAGGCCCACAGGAAAGCTGGGGAGGGGCTTTTCAGAAGGTCATGTAGTGACAGGATGAAGGGAAATGGTTTTAACCTGGGAGAGGGCAGATTTAGGCAAGATATCAGGAAGAAATTCTTTATTGTGAGAGTGGTGAGACACTTGCTGGTTGCCCAGCAAGGTTGTGAATGCCCCATCTCTGGAAGCATTCAAGGCCAGGCTGGATGCAACTTTGAGCAACCTGGTCTAGAGGGAGGTGTCCCTGCCTATAGCAGGGTGGTTGGAACTAGATGATTTTAAAGGTCCTTTCTATCCCAAACCATTCTATCATTCTGTTCTTCACTTTCCTTTTTTCTTCTTCAGCTTTTCTTTAACAAGAAGTCAGTCATCCTAAATAACATAAGCAGTCATACAAAATAAGTAGGAGTTCCCAGTTCACTGCTGATACTGAAAAGTAATTATCTCCCCATGAAACACCAGGAAAAACACATTAGCTTTCTTATTACCATCATAGTGAAGTAGAATCCATGTTTGGGTGTGGGACACCCTGTGTTCAGCAATCATAGGAGTGGGCCCAGAACTGGGGCAGCAAACATTCCTAACTTGTTTCATTAAAATATGTAATGCAATTATTGTCGATGCATTAACTAGAAAAATAACAGCTGCATGCTATTTCTTCCATGCTGTTATTGTGCTGGCAGTCTATGTGGGTGTGGTATTAAAGTTTCATTGGCAGTTGTTTAGAATGACTTCAGTAGCCATGACTGGCAAGTCCTCAAGTCAGCTATGGAGGTCACTTCAAATGAGTTAGCTGCATTTCTTCACATAGGCCTCTGCAAAAATCTCAAGTGGATAGATGGCATCTTCTGTGAAACTTCCACTTGCTGCATACCAGTGACTGTCTTGTATAAAAATGTGCAATAAAGGCTGTGTCATGAAGACAATGTCATAAATTTGGCTTGAGCTGCATATGTCTTTTCATTTTCCTCATAAGAAAATAAATATACATGAATGTTCTTTCACACATCTCATTGGATTATTGCTTGAACAGTATTTCAATACTTGTGTCAATTTTATCTGAAAGTGTCATCATCGAAGTACTGGGTCCTAGCAAGCACAATGGTTAATGACGCATAGCTTTCTGGCTTGGCTGGAAAGAGATTTCTCTATTCCTATGTGAATACTGTTCAATTGAGTTTTTACGACTAGCTGATATTAAGTAGAACATTGCCACCTTTTGGTCATAAAGAGAAGAAGTATGGTTAAAGGAGCGACATTATGCAAGTTGGGGATGCTGCAGCAAGACTGTTTAATAGTATATTCATTTGTAATGTAACTGCTCGGTAATGGTAGCCCAGTTCTGTGGAGGTTGTAGGCATCATTTGTTTTGATTGTGTGTATTTCATACCACGGTGATGTGTTTAGAGAGAATATATTATGCTACATACTAATTATGTTTTCCTGAGAACTGAATTACATATGCATTGTGAAGATAGTATGAAGGCTACCATGGTTACCATTGTGCACCCAGCAACTTATTTTATACAGTGCCAATTAATCTGAGGTAATGCTTGAGAGAAAAGAATTTTGAATAAGGAATGCTAATGTCTCAGCTGAAAGAGGGAAATTAGATATAAAAGCACAGCTTTTATTGAAGATTGTATGTCAGGGTCAGAATTTATAAATGAATCTAACTAAGACTAAATCCAATAGCTCACTATCCTACAATTAAAAACAAAAATAACAACAACAAAAAAAAAAAAAAAAAAAAAAAAAAAAACCACAAAAACTCACATTGCTACCCAGGCCTTACAAGATAGCAAGGCACTGCTTACTTCATATAAGATATTCTCTGAACAGGAGGTTTTTCTCTTCACAAACTTTTATTGCTGTATTTATGTGGTGCAGTTTGCAACTGGAGATTATTGCTATTTCAGAAAGAGGATACAGTTTCATGATGTAAAGATATCTAAGCATGATGATGGCTACAGCTGCTATGGACAACCTCTAGCCAAAGACTTCCAAATGGAGAAGACATTATAATGCAGTTCTAACTCCATGTTCCTCATAGCTACTCATTTTTTTCACAGGACTTCTTAGTCAATTTATCACATCAGTATGAGATAGATGTCAAAACTGATATGCAAGCTGTGCGTAAAGTATAGTTATAATTCTTATGTTCCCATATCTGCCTGTCTGTTTTGCACTGGGATACAAATTCTTCATCAGTTCTGAATGCAAAACAATTATGTTGCAATTTCTAGATTTCAGAAGCTTTGAGGAAAGTTCAAGACATAGGATAAGCTCCTGACAGAATTGCAGATTTTCTACTTGAACATTGTTGTTACATTCTCTGTGCCTATTTATATGAACACAGCATAAAAGCATTAACGAGTAGCTGCAGAACAGTGCTGTGTAGTGTTGTGGCCACTCCTGATGTTTTTTCTGCTGCCACAGGAATCTCACTGAGTTTTGCTCTTGATTCTCACTGCAGCAGCTGTTCATACCTGGCAATAAATATCTAACTTATCTCTAATTAAGCAAATCACTTAAAGAGTGATAATACCAACATTTTAAGGCTGCTTCAGGATAGAAAGGTTCAGGCAAACATCAAGATGTTTAAAAGTCGTATGGGCTTTGTGCTCAATTCTTAAAATTTTGCAAAATGCAATTAACACCAAACACTGAACTGAATCTTCAGCAGAAATTCTAACACTTCATTCTGCAAAATGTATGAAGAGCAGAATTTAAATTAACAAGCTAACTTTATACTGAAGCAGATGAGGCAGGGAATGCCTGTGTGATCCATTCTGCTGGCTAAGCAACACCACATTCTATGGGGCTAGCAATTTTTGGCAAAGCAGTAATGGTAACAAACAGTTGGGAGTCAGTAACTTCAGCTTATGCAGATGTTCCATCAGTAAATAGTTGCCCAAAGCAAGGTTTCAATGCTTGCATCATGGAATATTTATCTTAAAAAAAAAAAAAAAAAAAAAAAAAAAAAAAAAAAAAAGCAACAACAACACCCTAATAATTAAGCTACTAAAATTCAAAGACACCTTTTGCGAGTGCTATTCATTAACAACCTTCATTGGCTTCTGTGACTTGCAACTATATTATTACTGTTTGTCATTAAAATATAATTTACTCTGCATAGTAAAGTACTTTTCTGTAATCTGAGGAATTTTCAACAGGATTCCCAGGCAAAAGAAAACAGCAAAATTCAGAACTATTCATTCATTAGTGACAGGCATTCTTAAAACAATTCTATAACTTAGCATTCTGGTAGTTGGACTGAAAATGTTTAACTATTTGCAAAATTAATCATGGGATTCTTAACTATGTTACATAACAAACTGTTCTCTTGCAATAATTGGAAATGTAATATAGTGAAGAGAGTATCTCTGCTAGATATAAATCAGAAGGTTTTTTTCCTGGTTACTTTGTATTTTCACAGGATACAATTTAGATTACTTAGATTCTTTTGCTTGTAAGAATGTGGCTCAATGAGCATTTTTTTCTGAGCTGGGCAGATTTCCTGATCTGTATGGAATAGAAACCTTAGCTTCTCATGCTATGAAATCTGCATATTGTCTGGACTTAGGCTGTGGTGAAATGGTTTCCTTCTATGAGTTTTAATTATTGATACTCCTAGTTAGTGATTTCATTTTCTCCATTAAAAAAAACCATGAAAATGTTTTGCAATCTTCCCCTTAGTTCTAGCAACAGAAATGGATGATTCATAAAGAAAATGCTGTACCTGAGCAAGTGACTAAACAGTTGTGAGCTCCAGATAGGTCAATTGCTGGCTTTGCTTGTAGGGCTGAAAACTGCAGTTATGGTAGCAGCATATTTCAGATATGGATACATCAGGAGAGGTGGATGAAGTGTTTTTCAGAGCATCTGGTTCTTTGGATGGATGGACACACAGATGGAGAAGTTCTGATCGGCTGAACATTACGGAGATTATTCAGCAAGCTGGCACAAATTTGTTTCTCCATCAGGAAGCCTGCAGTAGTGCTGTAGGCCATTACAAGTAAAAACCTGGAACTAAAAGGACAGAAGGTAACTAGAGAATACAAGGAAAACTACATTGATTAATATTATTTTTAGGTGATTAACTTTTTAATTAAAATTCCAGTTCAAGCAGTTATAGAGGAAGTTTAGGCATCAAGGAAAATGAGGAAGTAATATAAAAGCAACTTAGTCCATTTGCAATCCAAATGAAAATCTTTTTTTTTTTTTTTTTTTTAAAGCACGAAGCATTTCTGTGAGACCTAATTGCAGTTTTCTTGACAATAGCTGTTGCAAGCTAGTGTATGCTACATTGTATTCAAATAAAACATGTTGGATTACTTACCTGTTGAATAACACATTGATTATCTGTTTGAAGAAGGACAATGACTGGTTTGAATTATGTTAGCTTATCTCTCCCATCCTTCTGCATTACCAATTCGTTAATTCCATTGTCTGTGGCAACATTTGTGTTTGTACTTGAGGTATAAAATTTAGTGTAGCAAAGAGCTGAGACTGGTAAGCAGTATGTAATTAATAATATATCCAGTAAAACTTTGATATTTTATGCTTCGGAGTAAGTGTATGCAGAGAATAAAACCGATTGTTTCAGCACATGTAGCAAAAATCAAATAAGCTAGCTTAAATTTTAGGTTTTGTCTAGTTTTGGCAGTCAGTAGAGGATGGTACTCTGTACTGATTAATTTCTAGTGAGAATGGAAGGAGACAAGAAATTCTGCAACTGCAGTTACAGAAGATTTCCATTAATCTGTTCTGTAGCACTTGGTGTGAGTATCAAAAAAAGAATTGGATTTGTATATTGCACGCATGCTCATCTCTTGACAGTTGAGTATTTTATTCATCAGTTCCACAATGACAGTGTTTCTTGTCATGTTTGATTGTTAGGCTTCTTATAAAGGTCTTTTAAGATATAACTCCATTTGGAATAACTATAAGGTTATTCTATCCTTAAGGCAGAAGTAGTAAGACACACTTCTGTTTTCACTGGAGCATATGTAATGTAGAGGAAGACAGTGTTTCCAGTGAACTGAATTCTTTAGTGTGGAAGAAAAAGAGTCCTAGTGAACAGACTTCTGCTCATTTACTCCCTGCAGAGAAATGACATTTGTTCTCAACAGCATTTTCTCTTGAGAGAACCAGTTATTGGGTTATGTCACAAGCAGTCTATCGTTCTTCAGTGATACATTCCTTAAGGCACACATGGATCACTTTCAATACTCAGTGATCCAAATTCAACTGTTATTGATTGTATGAATGTGCTGTGGTTATGAGAACAGAAATTTTTCTTGTGTATGTGTTAAAGTTCACCTGGTATTCATTCTGATGCAGTGTTAATATGCACTTCTCCCTAGATATGTTGTGTGTGTGTGTTATACACAAACATGCATATAATCTTATATGTAAAAAAAAAAAAAAAAAAAAAAAAAAAAAAAAAAAAGTTCAGGGTTCTTTTGTATCTATTTGGCTGGTTTTAATTCTACCCCCTGCCATGAATATGGATTTGGAGATTCTCCCTAGGGAATCACAATAAAAGAGGGTCCTGTTCTCCCATACCCATTGTTGCTGGTTTGAGGGTAAGAAGTAGAGACATTATTACTATTTTTTATAAGTCTAAGGGTGATGAAAGCAATCAAATTCAAGGCATGTGGAGGGGAGGAAAATTTACAATGAGAAAGGACAGTAAAAATTATGAAAATCATATGAGTATCTCTGCATATCTTCTTTTGAAGGAACCGTAGCAATATAATTAAATGCTCTGGTAACCTCTGGTGTGAGCAGGCCTCATTAACTTGGCTTGATCTGTGCAGATAAACATCAAGAATACACACATTAGGCCACAATCGGCAAGAAGTCAGCAATGACTGGAACTAGCATTTTTATTTTTTCAGGTATTTCTGTACTGCAATACAGTTGCACAAGGAATGTGTACAAGAGGGGGAAAAACCACTGTCTCTTGTCAAATAATTGGGGAAACAATCCACTTGAGAACTTAGTGCAGCCTGGACTCATGGCTTTTTTTAGCTCTTCTGGTTAAATATATTGAGCCAACTGTTCTGGTGGTTTACACAGTACATTAAACAACTTAATCATGCTGTCCTGTCTTGCATTAATAATTCAGCATTTGTATTCGTGAAGCAGATATGTTTTCTTCTTTTGCTCTGTTTTAGTTCTTCTTCAGAATACAAATTCTGACTCATTTCCATTTTCTCCAGACCTGACACCATAAAATTTTTGTTTTCCTATTTATTTTATAACATTCTGGTCCAAAAGTTGAGTGTTTTGGACTGTTGTGTTTTTCCAGTGAATATTCCATTCATGGAATATTTCCCGGAATTCTTGAGCATCTTTCTGGAAGGGGGGTGTTCTGGGACAATACCTTTGAGACAGAAGAACTTGTTCTTCTTTTTGAGTTTCTCTCAGAACTAGTTGCTTTCAATAGCCATATTTTCTCAGGTAAGTATTCAATGTGGATGCACATTTCAAAGGAATATAGCCTGTAAGTTTTAAATGGAAAAATAATGTAATTTAATTAAAATGGTAGTTGTAAACAAATACTACTATTGAGTTAAAATTTTTGGACTGCCACTGCTGTTTTTGCTGAAACAGGAAACAAAAGCAGACCTGGGACTTCTCCATGTTCTGTTCTTTTCACTTTCTCTATTAAGTATTTCACTAACTGACGCAGGAGATCTCTGGGTTGGAATTTCTTGTAGTTCCTATAGATTTTCCCCAGGTAGATTTTGCTGTACCCAATTTGTGTACTTGAATGCACTGATTAACGTCTTGATAGTCTGACCCTTCCAGTGACTCTTTCAGATGGTTCCTGTCACAGAAGTGACCAAGTGGTACCTAAATAAAATAGCTGTAAATAAAAGAAATCCTTGCAGGTACAGGAGTGGTGCCAATGGTTACATGATTTCAGTAGTTAGATGATCTACATGAATGTACTGTGTCGGTCTGGGAAGGATCTGGTTTTCTTTATGGCAGCCTATAAGGTGCTAGGCTATGAGTTTTTGATCAAGGAAATGCTGATGATATACTAATATTGATGATACAGCTAATGTTTTTAGCTGTTGCTGAGCAGTGTTTACACAGAATCAAGGTCTTTTCTACTTGCATTTCCAGGTAACCATTAGGTCTCATGAAGCCCTGCTTTCCCGGAAGTGGCCAAACATCTGCCTGCTGATGGGAATTAGTGAATTAATTCCTTGTTCTGCTTTGTGTGTACAGCTTTTGCTTTACTTATTAAACTGCTTTTATCTGTCAATCCATGAGTTTTCTCACATTCACCCTTCAAATTCTCTTCCCCATCCCTCTGGTTGAATGTGAATAAGCAGTGCAGCCTACTGGGCCTAAGCTGCAATGATGGAGCATGAAATAATCAACAACAGTGGTTAAGGTATGTACTGGTGTGGTCTCAAAAGTCTACTGGCCAACTGGATGTAAAAATTCAGCCCGGCAGTAGCTTGGGAAAGTCTTCCCTGATCCATCTGAAAATGCCATTGCAAGGATTCTTGTGACAGAATGTGAAGATAATGATTCTTCTTATTATTTATTTATTTAAACAGCCTCTCTGTGCAGCAAGAAGTTAGCAGAAGATGAAGCTGGGAGCCATGTAACAGATTTGACGTTCATTTTGCCGTGCTGCTTTGCTGTAATGTGCTGTACAAGTAGACTGCTGAGTATCCCTTAAAACTATGAATATCTTGCATGCATACTAAAGTGACAGTTATGTGGTAATGTTTGAAAGTGGTATCTCTTAAAACAGGAGGATTTCAAATTAGAAAGAATTGCTTGTAGCTTTTTGTGTTTAACCGCAACCTTCTTGGGAGTTTTGCATACTTTTGTCAGGCCAAAACATCAGGAAATTGCAAACATCATAGGAATTAATATAGCATGTTGCACAAAGACTTAAGGAAACTGTCTGAAGTTCTAACATTAGAAATGCTTGAGAAAAAACTTCTGCAAGCACTGCAGGATATTGCAAATTGCAGTGCTGGAATCTATTCTATTTTACTTTAGCTGACAGTACTATCTAGCACTCTACTGTTATTTTTCCTCAGATCCTGTCTTCGTGTGCTACACAAAGGAAAGCATATGTTTTTGTTTTATTGCCTTTACTGCACCAGCAAATATGCAGAATAAGAATGACTGATGATCTGTGAGATTTCCTATCTTTCAGGGTATCATTTCTTTAACAGCCATTCTTTCTCTTCTTCTTACATGTTTTTGGTGCTTAATACTTAATCATTTCACATCTTCTTATTGCTGTTCTCTACATTTTTTACTTTTGCTGGCTCAAAGAACAGTGAAGTTGTAAAAATAGTTGTTAAGAAAAGGAAAAGAAGATCTTTGTCACTGATACAGAAATATTTTATCATAGCATACAGTAGCAAATATATATATATTTTTTAAAGTCCATTTAGATCAATTTTCAGAAATCAAGAAAGCAACTTGTGATAATTATATTGCTTTAACAATTCTGTGGGGAATTCTGTAAACCTGGAAGTTGTAGAAACAGTTGCAAATGTCTCAGGGTTTGCAATTCAAAAATTATACAAGCTTACTAAAATAGCTTTTAAAAAAATCAGTTAAAAGTATTGTTACCTTTTACACGTTACAGCACCTAGTCTAAAGCACCAGATAGAAAAGCTTTCATCATAAGCATTTGCTTGGGGAAAAAGATCTGACAGAGACTGGATAGATTCACAGACTAATACAAAATGTGGAAAAGCTTGTCTACATCTCATTAATGCCATCTTCTTACTTTGTCTCTATTCTTCCCTGAAGGCCAATCTGTAAGTACTTATGACTTGAAAGTAATTTGCAGCTGGCTGAGAGTCTATAGAAAATTGTCCTGTACATCTGAAATGTATATGGAACAAATAATTTTAAAATCACTTATTACACCAGCATGGTTGAAGGACACTTCACAGACAGTCTCTAGGATAATAATCAGAGCTTAGATTACTCAAAAATGATGACTTTCTTAACTGATATTGAGATGCATAATTTTGCATCGCATGATGCATGTAACGATCTTATTATCAAGAAAAAGAGATTTCCCATGTATTAGTGTATCTGAAGATCTTTTTGGCATTACTGTTTTGATGGGTACACTGGATGGCTGGGATAGAAGAACATTGAGAATATTCATTTCGTGCAACTGGAGGTGGCCCTACTCACCCACAAAGCATGTTTGAATATAAATAATTTTAATATCTGAAACAAAGTTTAATAGATTAATGAGTCTCTAACCTTTTCCCTGTGATTCCTTTGTGAATGATCAGAGTGAACTTTGTTGACAGATAAGGATGAAAACCCATAGAATCATGGAATATCTTAAGCTGGAAGGACCCCCAGGGATGTCAAACCATAGGGTTTGAATTTCAGGTGGCTCTGTTTTTGAGAGCATCCAAACAGTTACTGAACTCCAACATGCTTGGTGCTGTGACCAGTTCCCCAGGGAGTCTATCTCAGTGTCCAACACTCCCCCATGAAGAAGCTTTTTCTAATGTCCATCTGGACCTTCTCCTGATGCAGCTCCATGCTG
The DNA here is from genome assembly GCF_019238085.1 of Lagopus leucura. Classification (NCBI taxonomy): domain Eukaryota; kingdom Metazoa; phylum Chordata; class Aves; order Galliformes; family Phasianidae; genus Lagopus; species Lagopus leucura. Next base: position 4,103,440 of record NW_024962270.1, read on the forward strand.
TTCTCTTGGGTCCTGTCACTGTCACCTGTGACAAGCAACCAGTTTCTATTCCTCAACTCCCCTCATAAGGAAGCTGTAGGCCACCATGAGGCCAGAATCCACAGAGCTGACTCCTGTCTCCACGGGAGCTCTGGATGTCAGAATACAGTAAGAGAGAATGATATTCAAAGACAGTTCTATTTCTTGCCACATGAAAAGAAATTGAACAGACCAAGTAACTGGTTAAGTAAACAGCAAGAAAGGCTGGGTTCAACATTGTGAAGGCAAGGTGAAAGTAATGATATGGCCTATGACTAGAATGAACAGAGATGGGAAATTTTGCAGATCTGCTCTGAAAGTTTGGATTGCCCACTGAGAAGAGCAGAGAATATGCTAATATCTAATTAATTATGGTGAATGTTGTTTTTTTCTTAGTGCTCATTGTGTCTAGAGCTCCTAAAGCTTTTGGTTAAAAAGGAGGATTGGAAAAAAGCCTACTACTGTAAATAAAAATAATACTCCAGAAAAAGAAGGGTTGATCAGATGTGGGTGTGTAATCTTTCTCTTTCTCTCATGTGCACAACCTAAAATAAAAGTTAATGGGAAACCTTTGCAATTATAGTTGGCCGGGAATTTCTTACAAGGTGATTTTCATCAGATTGTGACAATTTATTAAAAGGCATCAAGAAAAGGTCAGGTTTTGATAGAGCTTCAGAAAGAAAGTTATTTCAAGACTATCGCGAAGACCTAATAATGAGATACCTATCAGGGCCGTTCTCATTTGTTAGGGGGTGAGAAGAGCAAGGTCTTAGGTATGGTTAAGTGGCTATTCCTGTCTTTTCCCCTCAGGAAACATCAAGTTAGTAGCAGTGTAGAAAATTAATAATAAGAAGATAAGTTCTACATAATGTTCTGCAGCAGTAAATCTAGCTCCAGTTCTTTTATAAGCATAACCCCTCTGAACTGGATTGGATCACCCTCACTTTTCATTACTCCCTCAGTTACTTATGTTATAGCAGTTTTATTTTCAAAATTGATCCTTATCAGTGAAAATGATCATTTTATGAACGAATAGGGAAATACCCAGTGAAGAGAAAGAGCGCTGAAACCTGAAATGACCATACACATAAAGTCTTAGCTGGTAGTTTACTTTTATATTAACTGTAAAATGCATTCCCCTTCCATACACTCGTTTCTTTCTCCAAGCAGGTTTTCTATGTACATTCCAAAGTTTTGATTTCTGAAAGCTCTCAAGTTTTTCTTGTGGAATCAAAAGTCAATTCCATTACCTTTGTGTCTTAACATAAAAATCATATTTGTGACTGGGGAGATCTCAACTCTTTCATTAAGAATGCAGTCAAAGTTGAGTGCCAGCGCAGATTGGCTCATTAGACCACAGCAGCAATGAGCTTTTCTCTTGTTTTAGGCAAGAGCCAAATAATAGATTCAGATATAGATTTTTCTCTTATTTCATCTTTCTTAGATATCTCTATTTTCAGAGGGAATTGTAACACCTTTATACTGATAAAAGTCAAAGTAAAAAATTCTGGCAAAAGATCTTAGTTGTTGCTTGAAAGCACCTACAGTTTGCCAGCTTCTGAATTTTTGTCAGATGTCTCTATATATTTTATTTCTGCCTTTAGCAGCTGTTTTAAGAAAGCCCAGCCTTCACATGTATTAATTAGTACTGATTCACTACTCAGTAGTTGGGATATGTTTGTGTTCAAATAAAAAAAAATTCCAATCTATATGTCATAATTACACCATGCTTAGCTTTCCAATTACAGAACTGCAATCTCATTTGTATACATTATGGTTAACAGTACTCCATCTATTTTTCTATAGACAACAAAATTTGTTCTAATGTGTCTTAAAAATAAAACGAAACCAAGCAACAACAGAAATACCTTGCTAAAGAAGAAACAAATTAAACCATCCAGCTTTACATCATAGCAATTATATAGTCTTCCTGTTAAATAGACAAAATGTTGATAGGAAACACTTATAAAGAGGTCTTAGAATATTTCTAATTGAATAATAACAGCAAAAGAAAACAAAACAACAACAACAAACAGATGCAGATGATGAAAAACATCTGTAGTTACTAGAGAAATGTAATAGCATGCTTTCAAGGTGTCAAGGGGGCCATAGCAATGAATATTTCTTCTTCAGTGAAGACAGAAATAAATGCCATTGTAAAAGCAGACCCAGGAACATGCATTATTAGCCTTTTTTGCTATTTTGATGCTTAATTAGTTAATAAAATGAGATCAATTTCCAAGAAAGCTGTGTTTGAACATTTATAATATTCTGTGAAAGAAGGTATAAGAATTAAAACTCTGGCAGATTTCTAGCTATGATATGAAAAAATAGGAATTAGTAACAATTTCTATCAGCGCTAAAACTTCAATAGTGAATGGTTATACGTGTTTCTCGGCAAAGACAATCAAAACGTGTTGGGTACCTTTCAGATTTTAAAGATGCCCACAGGCAATACAACTGATGGATTGATTCAACTTATTTTAAGTTCAATTTCGAAGCTTCTTTAATCCTCTGTTGCTGCTTCTTCATTCTTTCTCTCTGTTACATATATTGTGGAAACTCCCTTATACAGTGTGAAAGAAATGTAAGTTTTGTACCAATATAGCTGAACAGCCCTAAATGATTTTACTAAAATTTAGACCTAAAGGCTTTTTTGAGGCTCTTTGGAATATCCAGCTAATGAAGAATGTATGATAAATAAAGTCAGACTTTATATCCTTTGTGAGTTTCACAAGTGTTCCTGACTGCCACAGCAGCTAAAGAGACAGTGTGGATTCTCTACACATCCAAGTGTAGCCAGGTTTTTCTTGATGTTTGTAAATTAATTTTGCTCCTCTCTCATAAAAATCCATGCAGCAGAAACAAATATTCAGCAATTCTTTGACAGGAGAAACTATTGTTTTAGAAGCACCATTTTTTTTCTTCAAATGATCTTGTTGACAAGAGAAAAACAATGCTAGAGTCACTCAGAATGCTTACTGCTACACGCCAAAAAATCCTTTACCCGTTGCAATTTTAATGTGCTATGTTTCCACAGAGGAAAAGAATTTCTAACCTGTCATCTCCATGCCAGCTTCTATCTTTACTTCTCAAAAACATTCAGCTATGGGTCAGTCCTTGCAGGCAATTCTAGATCAGCTGTAAGGCTCAAAAATTTGCTTTTGTCCTAACTTTGTGTATTCTTTGGACTAACATCCATTCTTAGTTTAAAAGTTTAAAACTTGTTACAGGTTTTCCATTAAAACAGAGGATAAAAATAAAGATCACCATATGTGTAGAGTAAGATTTTAGCTGTATGCTTTTGACTTAGATTACCCCTAAAATAGATCAACATTATTAATTTAGTTATAAGTACTCAGATCATGGAGTCATGTTGTGAAGAATTGCAATTTAAGACCAGAAAAGAACACTGTTCATCTGCTTTCAGAAACAAACAAACAAACAAACAAACAAACAAACAAAAACAAGTGTTTTGAGAGCAGTCGAACTGTTTCAAGTAAGTTTAATTCACACAACATGTTGAACGTACAGCATGTTGAACCTTTATGCAAGTGTTTGTCCATTAGCGCTGACTGAAAATACCACTGAAAATGCAGGCAGTGATCTCACCCCAAGTGAGTCCTTCCCCAAGTGTCTATTCGGCAGTTTTACCAGCATTAAGCATGAAGAAATGCCTAAGATTCCAAAGACAGGAAAAAGCCCCCAGACAGGTAGCTGTGCCCACTCCTAGATCCATATATCTACACAGCACAGCTACAAACCCACATCCCAGCTGCAGCAATGGCAATCTCACTAAGATATATGGAGAGGAGAGAGGGAGATGGAGGGATTTTTTAGCAAAGGAAAAGCCATTTTTAAGCAATGCACTTTCCATGGAAAGTACTGCAGTAATGCTCTTGAGTATAGATTCTGATTGCTTAAACAGCAGTGAGCCTTGCTGTCAGTTGCCTGCTTGCTAGCCTCTCTTCAAAGACAAACAGGGATTCTGAATCTATACTTTCCTCTAAAAGCAGTTAGTGACATACGAAGAGATTTGATTTGTAAATGTCTGAGGCAATAGACTTCATCTTTGAAGCATACAGAGAAAGGAAGCATGAAGCAGTTAATGGCACAGCTGTCTAGAGAAGAACCACGTTCTTTTCCAAGATCACCACTTACCAGAGAGATGAAACAGAAATACTTCTGTAAGAATTGTCTCAAGAAGAGTATAGAATATACACCACTACATGCTTCTCAAGTGCAGTCTTAATGAGTTTTCACTTGGCAATGAAATGTAAAGCTTTGCAGTCTGTCTTACCACCTCCTCTGCCTCCTTTTTTTTCCATATTTTAAAAAACTCCTATTCAAACAATCTGCTCTAACCTCATGTGGTGGATCGAATATATAAAGAATCAGTAATTGCCTTTTGTTTTTAGTGCCTTGACATCTAAAAATTTGTATATGTAAGGTTTTCTGTGTGAGGAAGTAAGTGATAAAGAATTACCTACAAGACAATAAATGCGCATATCTGGACACTGGTAACGTGTTCTTAGAAAGACACTGCTGTCATCAGAGTTTCACAGCTATGGAGTCTTAAATGCAATCTTTAATTTGAATTTTTAAGGCTGATTTTTAAGATGCCTTTAATTTGAATTAAGGCTGAATTTTTAAGATGCCTTTAAGGCATCTATTCTTTTGCTAACTCTCTCAAAATGTCCAGCACAAAGCAGTAGGGAGGTAGACACTATTCTTAGAAAGCTAAAAGTTCATCTATTGGGGTAAGTAGGAACTCTTTTTAGAAAGGGCTTCGGAAGAAAAGGGCTTCCATGTAAATTTCAAACCTCTTAGTTACTTTCATCTTATGCTGAAATCAGTTTTAAAAAACAAGAAAGGAAATAAAATTATAGACAAAGTGCTAATATTTGGAAACACTTTTTCATTGAATAATATTGAAAAATGTATAAAGCTGTAACCAGAGCTAGACAAATAACTCAACATTTTCCTTTAATAAATCCCTCTTAGATATTGATTGCTATTTCTCTTAGAAGAATTTTGCTAGTTATCTTCAAGAAAATGTCCTTTGAGCATAAAACCAGTAGAGACCAATTAAGACACAGAACGTTTTCTGGCAACTTCCTTTGGACAGTCACAATTAAAATATTTTTAGTGCGTCTTAGGAAACCAGATCATTCTGCAAATTGCATAGTCTGTTTCATGTTTTTACACATAAGTGGGCAGAAGACTCAGAAGAACTAGCTTTTATTTGTAAAATTGCTTTTTATATCCAATAATAAAATATGCAAATAAATAAAATTTTTCCTTATCCCATATTTAAGCTATTTGAAAAACCTCCCCACTTATTTTTTCAGATGTTAAGCTACTTTTAATTAAATCTGTTTCACTTATGAAATCAAGAGACCTTTCAAATCACCAGTCAAATATTTGAAAATAAATTTCATAGAAATACAAAAGTTAAACTTGTATAAGTTAATATTTCTTTCAACTAAATTAAAAGTACTTTAAATTACTGTAACAAGTGAACTTAGATTATTATGACACTACACATACAACCACAATTCTTTTTCGGAGTCACCTGGTAAGCTGGTCAGAGTCAGAAACATTTATTTTTCAAAGCATCCTTCTTATGTTTTGAAAAGTTGCATCAAGAAAAAAAAATGCCCTGTTTGGACAAAGATTGAAAAGAATTTTTTAAAAAGCATATTGCACTTTCCATTGCAGCAGCAGCAGCAAAATGGTAAAACAGATCATAATCTCTTGGGCATGGGCAGAGTGAGCAGTCTGACACTTTGAACAGCTAATTTGTCTGCAGCATTTGTCTAGCTCTAAATCCACACTCTGGAAGAGAATGTGGATTTACTCTTTTTCCTGTTCCCTAAGCTAGATTCTTTTTACCGTGTTCCTCGCTGAACTTTATTCTGTCCTTCCTAATCTTTATTCTGTCAATGCCAGCCAAAGTCTCTTGGGTCCCCCAGTTCCCCTCCTAAAACTTCAGACTCCTCTCAGCCCTTTTTACTCACCTGTGAATCTGCAGTCCTCTTGAATTCTCAACCTTTAACTTCCATTCCTAATGTTTCTACTGTTATTTTTCTCCATTCCACCCCATTTCTCAAGAGCACAGTCAACTGCCAGTGTAAAAAAAAAAAAAAAAAGTGTTCTTTTCTACAGAAGTCTTAAGCTATCTCTAACACATAATGCTAAGTGCTTTATCTCACCACGTCTGTTTTGTCAGCAAATGCCATATAAGCTAAGCAATCTAAACAAGCTTTGTTTCTCCATTGGGCAACTGCTTCCTGTCCTTTTCTTCTACTCAGCCCCAAAACTAATGTTCCCAGACCAAGGTCAAACCAGTGATTCCTTTGATGCACTTATTTCCCTTCCACAAAGATCGTGCCCTATTCCCATGTTCATTTTAATGTGTAATTTTTTTTCCCAGTATGTCAGCAGGAGATTAGAAAGAGCACGGACTCCCAGTTCTAACCAAGAGCCATTTCTTTGCACCCCTCCTTCTATCTCTAAGCATCACAAAACAGCTGTTACACTGCAGGATGGCATATTTCCAGTCCTTTCACTTTCCAAAGCTGTGGCTGCTGGTGCATGCTCAGTTAGTCTAAATGATTGTTCATTAATAGTCTGAGCATGTAGATGCTGTGTGAGAACAGACAATATACAGCTAGCTCAAGGAAGAAAAGTTGGGAAAGGCTTGACTATGGTAACAATGTGGCTTTCTGAGGACTGACCAAAATTCACATGATTTTGAAACTGGATCAGTTTGCATAGAAGAAGAAAAAGCATAGTAGTGCTAAAGGCCATCACATTAAGTTTTTGCACCAAAGTCTAATATTTTTAAAAAGATTCAAGAGAAGAAGAGAAAAATAAAATGCAGACTTAAAAAATAATGAAAATACTCCAGAAATTTACTACTTCCTTAGGTTAACTCTCAGAGACATCTGCAACTGCTTTGGCTGAAATAATAAATAAAATGATGAGGGAAATATGTATGTATATCAGCCTAGAAAAGCCATTCGGAATGGAAAATTGCACGTAGCTGCTTGGCAAAGTTAGGAGCTAGTGAGAACTGGATGTTACTAAAAAGTGTCAGAAAGCCTTAATGATAGCAACGCTGACATCCCCACCTAAAATGTGTACACCATCAAGGCAGCCAGCAAAAAATCTCTTCCTAATGGGATTTTCAGCTTTTGTAAAATGAAGTCTATTCTCGTTCTCTTATGCTCTTTTTGGGGGGGTGGGGGAGAAAAAAACTGACAAACCACACTATCTCCTGTGTGTTTCCGTGACAAGCAGCCTTTATTTGTATTACCTTTTCACAGTAGGCTTTCTTCAGCAGAATCATAATGACCCCCAGGGAAATGCATCAGTTATTCTGTCCCAATAGAATACATTTATGCCATATCATTCCTACTTTAAAAGAGGTTACTTATTGTCCTCAGGAGAACATTTCAGTTGCATTACTCTGACAGTGTCTCCTTCCAGATGGATTTTCATGCTCAGGAAGGGCTGATGACAATGCACTGTTGACAAGAAAATCACAATTGTTTCCACAAACATTTAAATTCTGCCATACTAGAAATTACTCTGCAAGTATCTATTCAAGTATCTTCAAAAAATAAAGCTACTTTCTGTGTTCAGAGATTTTAATGGAAGGAGAAAATACTGAAAGTTGCTCACAGAAGTATAAGTTAAAAGCAGTGAGGTAAAACTGGGCCTCCTAGAGCATTACTTTATCTGTGCCACTTAAGAAATCTTCAGAATAACTTGTGCTTTAATTTTTTTTTTTTTTAATCATTGCCAGATACTTCTGAGAGTGAGGTAACTCAATAAATAGGGCAACCTAATGTTTTATATTGTAAGACCATTAGACAAGAAAGAACGATGTTGAATCCCTTCACTACAGATTTTTAGGACTACATTCTTTTTTTTTTTCAGTAACTGTTTCTATCATTAACTGTTAGAAAATAGGGATTAGCAACTTCAGAAAAGTCAGTGACCCCAAATGTACTAATTTTAAAATGTTTGAGGAGTATTCAGAGAGCGATGGGCCTCCCCTGCAAAGCATTGTGTATATCACTGCAGTAAAGAAAAATCTCTTTCCACTTTCATTATTTTGGCAGAAAAGAGAAGCAATTGGGAATGGCTCTGTAACCATAGTAACATATGCCCATATTTTTTCCCAACATTTTCTGAGGCACTGCAATTTGGATTCTGCATTCTGAGGATAAAGTTTGTGTCAAGGAAAAGAACAGAATAACTATTTTTTTGCAGTGCCTTACGACAACTTTTTTAAAAGTGATTTTTTTTTCTATCAAATCACCACTGATTTAATAATCATTGATCAGGTGCAGATGACTATACAAAATACTAAGTTGCTAACTGATATGATTCACTACCTGCAGAAAAACCGCCTACTGTCCTCAGATGACCTGCCATGAAAAATACAAATGGGGCTCTGCACTGACATGGCAGAACCTAAAGGGGCTCAAGGGGAATGATTTATCAGGTAACATTTTTCTAATGATGAAATATTTCAGTTTCTTTCTGTACCTGGTTGGAACACAAATGACCCTGTAACAAGTAGACGAAACAAGCTATTAGGTCTCCTGAGCTAATCATCTGCTAATTTAAAGGCAATAGGCCCAAAGTAAGCTTCCATGCTCAAGTTGCTAATACTTTCTCTGTCAATAGCTTGCATATAATGAAGTCTCCAATTATACCTCATTGCAAACTGAAATGACTACAAATTACAGCAGTAATTGTATTATACAGCAAAGTGATTTGATTCATTGCTTACAAGGTATACTTAATAAGCTGAAGTAAAATTATTTCTGTATTTCATCTCCAGAATCTATTTTTCTAAAGAACAGTTTTCTGGGACATTTTTCACCCAACATCTCATTGCTCAGACTGCCACAGATATTTAATGTTTTTACCGAGGTAAGTCTGGTACGGTAAGAATCAGGAAGCAGCACAACCATCAGGAGATAAAATGCAGGGATGCATAGGGATAAATAGACAGCCCTGTATAGCAGAGAGCTCTTTATATGTACCTGTTGATGAGCATGGGCAGGTAACTGACTAAACAGATTGAGTGTTTCTGTTAGGTTACAATATATTATAATAACAGTTTATTTTAATCATAAATGCTATGTAATGAATTTACTGTCATCTTACAGTCGAAAGAAATTTGTGAAATGCAGTATTTGTTGGAAAGATGAGGTTCAGAGGAACAAAAAATGTCAGTTTTCTTCAGTTACTGTTTTCCTTGCTGTTCGTGTATTAATAGCACAATCTCTCTAATCATAATGCAGATTCAGCTTGTTCTTTAGTATAACTTTATTATGTCAAAGACTACGAAAATTAGGGAATAAGCCAAGACAGCAGTTGACTCTGTTTTGGAATAAGCTAAAGAACACCTGAGAGCTTTACCAGGCTGTCCTTTGGCGTGATCTGGAAAAACGATGTTCAGCATCTTCAGATGACAATGTTGGCAGCCATAGCAGTCTACCTTTCTTTATCTTTAATGTATGTTTTGATAATGTTAACAATACCATTTTAAAATGTTAATACGAATTCCCAATGAAAAGCCTCTGTTTTTCCTCAACTGTCTCTGCAGTTGCAATTAAAGAAGGAGAATAATCTGGATGTCATACTTGACATTCTTGTTTTACTTTGAACCGAAGCACATAACTGTGAAGCCAGGAAGCATTTTTAATAATTGAAAGAACTTCATATTCATGTAAGCTGCATATAAGAAACATATATTTTAGAATGCTTTTCATCCCAAGAATGAGGTCAATAAATTCTTAATTTAATAAGGATTCTTTCTTTTCCCCAAACACAATTATATTTAAAACATATTACAGCTTCAGGTCATACTTTCATGCAAATGAAAGTTGGTGCTTCATTTTTTATTATTTTAAACAAAAATGTTTCCTTTTTAGAGATGTGGTGTCATTAATTATGACTTAATTGATCTGTCTGACTAGAGTTCCATTTGCATCAACAGTTCAGATAAAAAATCTTTGCTTGTTGAATTTTATTACAGCTATGTATTAGCAAGAGAGATGCATGTTCTCATAGTAGTTGTTTGCTTATTTTACAAATAATAATTTAAAAATCAGGTAGCGGATTTATAATTTAGAATTATTACTGCAAATCTCCTACTTCCATCCCAAGACACATACCTATTTCTTTCTATTCAGTAAAAACCTAATATGCACAAAGCAAGGGAAGGTAAAGACAAAAATTCTCATTAAAAAAACAAGCTTTTAAAATCATGAAAATCAGCAGGACTGTAATAGTTGATATTACAAGGCAGCATATGAGTCAGTTAATAAACACTCAAAATTCACTTAACTTAGGCTGTATCTTATCATGTATGTGGAAAGAATACACTTCAGTTTTTATACCCGAAAGTCTACACCAAGCATTTGATATCACCAGTTTTGAAATATTTCATTTATTTTGACAAACTCACGAAGCCATGTTGCCTTCCAGACCCAAATAATAAAAGATAGAAAATATGCAATTGCTCGTACATCTTATGCATCTTGGTGATGTTGAAGAGTAAGTCCCATGAATTACAGTCACTTAGACACAATAAAAGAGCTGGTAAGGTCAGAAAACTTATCAGTGTGAAATTGTTTTATGGCTTATTAAAATTATCAATAATACAAGTGTCAGGGAAATGGAATGCACTCTTAGCATGAAAACCGCACCATAAATGTCTGTAAATATTAAGGCCGTGCAAAAACCATAAAGCAATACAATTTCCTTATTTGTAATCAGGAACAAGTAGTTCATCTCATTTGAACAATTCTAAATCTATTCATATGGAGACAGCAGTAAATACGTACCCGTGCCTTGTCAGTGAATATATTTTGCTTACTCCAGAAAGCAAAAATTTATCTTTTTCTTCGCTGTGCACTGTTTGCTTTTAGAACAGGGCGTAACTGAAAATTTAAATAGGTGGCACAGAAGAATTTTGTGCTGTCTACTCAGAGCTTTTATTTGCTCACTTAAAAGCATCATCCTGGCTTTTATAGGACTACATTCAATGTATAGGCTGAAACCGAGTGCAAAAGTGTCTTTTTTCTTCTATTCTACTACATATTAATTTTGTCAGCAATGTAAGAAAGTGTTTTCAGCAGTTGAAAGAATATAGATTTTGGCAATTTTCTACATGCTTTTGTACTGATCAGTATTATAATAATAACTATTGCCAGCTAACAAGTACAGTCTGCTCATAATTCAGTGGTCTTAGATAAAAGTTTTTAGCATTAAAATAAGTGAAACATAAAGCCAAGATGCATGAAAACAGAAGGAAAAAAAAAAACAAAAAACAATTTAAAACAACAACAACAAAACAAACAAACAAACAAACAACCTTGCAATTGACAAAAAGAAAAATGGATGAACAAAAATAAGAACTGAAGACCCTGCCCTGCAACATAAATCGTCTCTTCATCTCAACAGCTCAGCTTAGTACTAACTGGCATAGGGATACTTCTCCCAGTTGAATGTTTCCCCTTCATAACACAGAGATGAGAATCTCCTTGAACATAATTCAAGTAATTGTCAATCTTCATCTATTTTTGTTGTTAAATGTCACCACTATGGGGCTAACAAAGCTGTTAACTAAAGCAATTTCATACTAGCAAAAAAAAGCCATCCAAAACATTACAGTACATTGAAAACTTGCTTTTAAGGTCATGTTAGCAAAAGGCATTTTCTTCCATTTAAACTCACAAAATACAACGCACAAAACAAAATCCACCTGAAAGTCAGGATTTCAAACACCTTGACATACAGCAAGCTACCAATAGCAAAAGTATCTCACATCTCACAATGAAGTCACTGTGTTGAAGATGCTTGATTGCTGATGATTATCTCTGCCTTTTGCCAGGTTTTTTTTTCCTCCTTCACATTCTCCATTGAATTAATGGAAACTGAAAAGACTAAACAAAACCTACACTAAAATATGAAACTAGAGCTAAACACTGGTCATCTAGTTGCTCTGATTTGACAAATTGATTCAACTAAATTTGAATTTCAATGGAAATTCAAAATACAAGTGTATGGAGATACATGCCTTAATTTCACTTGTTTGCAAAAGAAATCTCCATAATTTTACTAAACATTATAAATGTTTCACTGCTGACAACCCTCTTCAGAAACCAACTACTATAATTTTACATGCATCTACATAATACTAGTTGATTAAGTTGTCAGAAATTTAATTGCTGCTTGCTTCAAAAATCAAAAACAAAAACAGAGCATTCACCTCATACAAGATCTTGACACTACAGTAAAGAAACAGTTAAATGGCCAACCTGAAATATGTGCTATTATGAGAACTTAGCCTTCCCAAATGTTATTTCAATAAGATGCCATGCCTCTCCCATCTATCAGATACATCTATTTGAAGGATATTGATATTTATCTCAGATACATATAGAAAGGTGTAAGGTATCGTAGAACACAGCAGAATCTTTATACGCATTATCACAGAACTGCCATTACTTGTAGATTGCTGTGCAATTTCCTCTCAAAATAATACATATTTTTTTCACAGCTTATAATTAAATTGTATTATTTGTACAACTTCTGCAGTAAGACCAAGTTTTGGAGTTGAAAGGGAGTTCTACTGAGAACTACCACTAATACAGAACATCCATAAAGCCAAAGAATAAAAGGGTAGTTTGAATTCCTTTCTTTTCTATTGAAAGGAATATTTATGAAAAGTGCTGGAGGACCATTTTTAAAATAAAACTTCAGAATATCACAGAAAGATAAAAGTGATCAATCCACTCCTATGAAATGATCTCATCTAGTTTAAGTACACAGTAAATTTATCCATGCCAAATCAAATAACACATATACTAGCTTAATACTATTCTAATCCACAATAATTGGCCATGAAAACAGCTGCACCAAAGCTTCCAAAGCCAAAAGAACTTATTCCTATGAACTGGTCTTCCTAACACCAGCAACCAGATTAAGAAGACAAAAATCAGCTTTTAAAAGACAATTCTAAAATAGGAACAAAGAAAAGTTGTCTAGAATGATTTTATAATCACAGCGAGAATTCGTACATTCTTTTCTCTTTGAAAGAGCAGCTTAAATTGCCTGAGATCTGCCATTTTAGAACATTTGATTTCTCTATTATCATCTTCATACTCATTTACAGTAATTGTCATGGTTCAGAAAAAATACGCGATAAACAAGGATATGGATTTTCTTTGTGAAAAAAAGCTATTGCATAGTCAAGTGAATACTAATATAGCAGTGTCTCCACCCTGCTTTGCAATGAGTTTACTTCCCTCACTGAAAGCTGTCTTTGCAGTGTAGGCTGACTTCTCAGAAGGAGAAATAATGATACTCCTATTAAGTTTATTATGAGTCCCCATGTAATGAAAAGGAAAAGATATCATCATAATTTAGTACTCTTTAAGGACTTTATCTTCATCAAAGCCTGATCTTTTTCTTCCCTTACACTTCAGCTGTGCATTCTAATAGCCAAAAATGGTTGACGTATTTCTTTTTATTCTTTATAGATTTAATGTAAAGTCACTGAAATCGATGCAAAGCCTCAACTTCCATTTAAAATCTAAGACTGCATGCTGTTATTTCCCTTGTGCAGGTCATATTACCTCTAATTCTATATTTGACTGGGAAAGACAGCCTACATCATTTGAGTTTCTTAGTCCTTCTTATTACTGTGTTAGTGGCAGAGATTAGAGGAGTGTAGCTGGAAAGAAAGTGGGGATCATACTGGTCATCTAGTGAATGCAACTCTATCAATTATTCATAAAGCTGTGTTGTGATGAAATTAAACTACACAAGTATGTAAAAAAGCATATTCCTGAAGGAGGTTTTCATACGAGCATATTGCTGTTGAGTATCCAAATGGCTCAGCCACTGCACAGCTTTTCTTCAGGCACAATAAAATTCTAATATCAGAGTTATTAGTAGAAAGGTTTCAGAAATCTGATGAAAGATTCTGTGAGTGTAGAAGGATGTTTCTTTGAAGGGTAACAAAACCAGTTTTGTTACTGGTTAAGTAAGGGGTAAACTGCAGAAGTTTCTTTGCTTCAGATAGAAATAAGAACATCTAATGCTGAGGAGTGGTTTTGAAGAGAGAAAAATTTGAAAAACGAACATGAGATTTTATTTATAGTTTATGTGCAGCAATTATACAGTCACTTTTAAAACAGCCAGTTTTAAAGCTTCTGTGCTCTATTCGAGACTATACAAAAAACTCATTGTGCATTCCTGTGTGAAGTTGCAGTACAACTTGAAACCTTGGAGCAATGATGCATGCTGTACTGAAACAATGAAAATATGATCAGTAGCAAGGATCATAACTTTTATCAGTTTAAACAGTCAGCAAAACCTCTCTCCAGCCAGATCTGCAAAAATACTGAAAACTTTCTATGTATTTGAGGACATTTTAACATGCCTAGTTCTTTCTTCATTTGTTTCTATATATTATTTTTTTTCCAAGTTCTAAAGGACTAAAGCATCTACTGGAACAGCTAAGAGGTTTATCTCATTAGCACTACACAGATTATACTTAGATAAAAGCTTGTGAAAGAGCAGGGTGGGTATAGGAAGGGAATGGTACAGCATGATTCTTGGCATGCTTTTGACCCTGAAAATATTACAGAGAAAAAAAAATACTTCATTTCTGAAAAATTAACTTCTTGCTACAACAAGATTAACTGTGATGGGATGAGAGGGGAGGCTCAAGATGCATTAATATTATTACAGACATAAAGGTATCTATTAAAGTACAACTTTGATGAATTACTTCTAAAAATAGTATTGATGCAGGTAATCAATCTTACAGTTTTGTCAAAAAGTGGCTCCCCCCCAACAGATATTGATTTTGATTGCCTACACTAGGACTGTGTTTAAGAATGATAAAAGGCATTTCACTCACTGCAGACTCTGGCCACTGACATCCTGAGCTACATGCAACAAAAAAACGTTGCTTTTTTAAAAATGTATTTCCTATTTTTCCTCTTCTGTCCATTACACAGCAATTGTTGTTCTACTTACTGTTCTGATTATAGTTTACAGTTATATTTTGAAATAACAAATAAATGTTAATTTTTGCAATAGCAGCAGTTTCCAAGCAAGTTACATTGCCAAAAATGGAGGAGAAAATAGAGAATGATGTGCACACTATGAAATAATTAATTTTTTACTAGCTGTAATGTTGATACAATAAATATGGGAAATAATGTTCTCCCATGTTAATTATATACTGTTGTTTTTAAAAAGTTACGTCACATTTCAAATCACAAGATGACTTCAGCAGTATTCCCAGAAAATGGCAGTAACACTGTGTGAAAACCCTGACAAAAATTGATGCTAGCAGTTTTGAGCTCTGGGTGTGAAGTTGAAAATTACAACCAGTACTTACTTGCAATGAAGACAGTTATGGCCTCTTTGGCAGAAAAATCCAGAAGCTCAAAGAAACTCAGTCTTATTCAACCCAAATTTGTATTAAAGGAGAGGTATCAAGGGCTACAAAATGCAGTGTATTCTTTCTTTATAGGAAGAACCTTTGTAGATTTCACATGTATGCTTTTCTTCAGAATCCTACAAGTTCCTTCATTCCTATTTAAAAAGGAAACAAAATAAAACCAGCAAACAGAAAGAAATTAAAAATCTCCGTAAGCCAGATTTGCTACACTAGGATACATACTTGAGATAAGAATTTTAAATTCCAGTCAATCACACAGTCAAATCAATTCTGATATCTATTTACTGGGGATGAGATGTGACATACTAACATCCTAGTTAGCAAATCTCTCATTTGAAGTCTTGAATGTCTTTGGTTTATTCAGGACCAAACTCTTCTTGCTGGACTTAATGAATGATATAATCCTATCCTGGAATCTGTTTAATTTGCTTGTGAAATTGCTTGTTCACAGCACGTAAGACATTGGAAAAAGTACTACTTCAAAGTTGCTCAGAGATTTAGACTTTTAGAAAAGATGGAAAAGCTAACAGAATATTAGGAATATAACTGTGAGGTAATAACAGGGTAATAATGTAAATTTCAAATTTGAAAAAAAAAAGGTTTTTGAAAAGGACGGAGCAATTCAGAAGTAGATATTCTTCTTAAAACATCATCCTATCTTATTCAAAGATTTTAAGTTATGTAGAAGTATGGAAATCTTTTTTTTTTTTTTAAAAAAAAAAAAGGACAGTGTTCCATGTTCCCTCGTTGTAACACATGTAGTGTCAATATTAACAGATAAGTATTGTCCTAGACAATATAGATAACTTCCATTCTAACTTCACTGAATTCAGGCTTTCATCTCAAGCCAGGCCTGCGCTGCACGTTCCTTCACTTCCAAACATTTCAAGCCCCTGTGAATGGTACCTTCCAGAATCTCATTATAATAGATTATGCACATTTTTTATGTTGCCTTAGAGAACTGCATATTTTAATATGAACACATCTCATCAAGAAATACTAGATCTGCCAGTTTTACTTTATCTACCCTTCATAGATCATTTCCCTTCTGAAAAGAACTGAAAAGAGATTTTAAGTGATTCTAATAAGGGAAGAAATCCAGCAGCTGGAGCCAACTGCTAAAAAATTTGAAGTCCTATTAATTTTTTATCACATATCAAAAAGGACACAGTTCTGTGTAGATTATATGGGCATATTCAAATAAATTTAGGAAAAAAGCTTCAGACATTCTTCTCAGAATAATTTTAAGTAATGGATAATGATGCCTGTGGAAAGATGAGCGAGAAAGGAATTGCTAAGAAAAATCTATTTTGATCAACCGGCTAACTACACAACTGTGTAAAACACATGCATTTTCATTTCTCTAAGAACAGGTTCAACGGAGCATTAAAGAACATATTACCACAGAGACAGCTGTATTCTAGCATACCAAATCAGGAGACATACAGGTTACTTTCCTGATTTATGTATCCCATAGCATCTTCCTGCCAAGGCTGAGTCTCTTGACAGAGAGAGCAGACTAATTCCAAAGACATATGCTATACTTCATCTTTTCTCAAAATCTCAGGCCATTGTGATTGAGGTAGAATCTGACACTGAAACTGAAAGATTTATAGTGTTAAGTCTTGCACATCTAGCAAAGATTTGCAATGAACAAAGCAGGAATTATTTCACACAATTACTAAGTGGATCACAAAAGCCAAATCAGTCTGTTTACAGTGATGAAACCCCAAAAATTAAATGGCAAAAGATCTTTATTCTAGATTTTTGACCTTTCTCTTTAAATTCTCAGCACACAGAATATAGGACATAAAATTTTTATGTTCTGCAGCTGGGATCCTCTTTTCCTCTTTCGAAGGTTTCCCTGACAAAGAACCAGTACCGCTGTCTGCATGCATCTATTCAGTGTTCACCAAAATTTGAACTGCACCTCAGAAAACATCGTTGTTAAATAGCAAAAGTTGTGGAATTACTCCCTAACATCTTGTTAAAAACAAACAAACAAAAAAAACCACCTTGAAATGACAAATGAAAGTTCTAGATCCCTTGGTACATGAACAAAAACGTACAACTGGTATAGAAATAAATGAAAATCACATTAAAATCACATTAAAAAATAGCAAGAAACAGTAATCACGGTCAAGCTGACAACAGTTAATTTTTCAATTTCTAGTCTAACTGAAGATCAATAAACCTAGATAAAAGAGCAATGGGCTGCAGCTGACACTGAAAATCTTTAGTGGTGCATCCTCTCACAAACAAAAACTTTTTGGTCACAAAATACATAAAAAGAAAACATAGTCCCCTTCAGTCACAAAGTGCATTGTTGAACCCACATAAGACTCAGATGGATCCCAAAAGTAGGAAAAGTGTCCTGGACTTGTTCATTGGTGAAAATCTTGTTTATGCTCTTACATGTAATTTTTGCCATTTAGAGGACAGAAACAAAGTTATAAGCCTTAGTTAGCACAGACTCATATTAGGCTCAATATGGTGGTGTCACACAGGCCAGATCAAGGTAGAGCAATAGACGTAGGCATTGCTCTAGAGATCCTGTTTCCTGCTGTTGTTTAGTGTCAGTTTGTTGCTACACACAGGAATTGAGTTTCTTTTCTTTATTCAGGAGAACCTCAATTACTGAGAAAAGGTCCCCACAGGACAAGTCTGGCCGATCTGGGATGTTCAGTGCAGTGCCTCGGTCGCTAGGGGTCTGAGGCACACTGAGCACATAGGGAAGCTAATGGGTGACATTTGACAGCAAACAGCCTTCAGCAACCTGATTTAGCTGTCATGGTAACCCTGCTTTGAGCAGAGGGTTTGACTAGGCAGTGTTCAGAGGGCCATTCCATTCTGAACCGTTCTAGGATTGCAGTGTGTACTGAGGTTAGTTCTGAGCACTGAAGGATTTTCAAAATGTCATCTAACGCATAGGGCAATCGGATCTCATTTCCAGAGGTATCTGAAATTAAGATCAAATAAATTGAAAAGAGTTTTGAAGCTGTGCTAGGAAAATAAAATAAAATAAAATAAATCGAAAGTCATGATCAGCAGATTAGATTCTCTTTCAGATAGTTCTCTGTGCTACCTTACTAGAGATATTTTTCTATACAACATAAATATGAAATTAGCATTGACAAGCTAATTGTTGCCTGTTCAGTCTACATATAAATATCATGGTATAGACAGGAGTCATTCATTTGAAAAAACATTTTGAAGTGTTTTACAAGACAAGCAAATAGTACAATTGATTTTGGGAAGCTTTGAAAATCTTAAATAGATTTTACTTAAATAGAAGTAAACAAATACCACACATTGCATGATAAATGTCACACAAATCCCTCAGAGAAAAAGGGGAATGGACCAAAATATCACTCTTTTTTTGGACACTCTGTTTTCTGATATCCTTGTTTATTCTCCTACAGAAGAGAGCCTTTGCAGCCTCCCACTGTTACATCTCAGAGGAACTTCTCACCCACAACACACACCTTGTAGAAGGATTTTGTTAAAAAGGCTTCAACCAAATACAAAGTAACACAACAGACTGAATTCTGGTTATAAAAAGCAGTAAAGAGGAATTCATCAGGTTTACGGACTGTTTGCTGACTTAAATACCACTTAATTTAGAATCATAGAATCATAGAATCTTTTGAGTTGTAAGGGACCTTTAAAGGTTATCTAGTCCAACTCCCCTGCAGTGGACAGAGACATCTACAGCTCGATCAGATTGCTAAGAGCCCAGTCCAGCTTGATCTTGAATGTCTTTAAGGATAGGGCTTACACTGTCTCTCTGGGCAACCTGCTCCAGTGTCTCTCTTATTGCAAAAGACTTCTTCCTTATGTGCACTGCATAAATTTCTGCCTTTCAGAACTGCTTCTAGTAACACCTCCATGCTGTAAAATACAGACTATGCAAACACTTTCAGAACATTACCTACCCATCTCAGGGAAAAACCAAACTCAGTGTAAAATCTCATGCAACAGGAGTACCAGTTTAGGGAGAAAATGGTAACAACAGCAGCAGCAGAATAATCATTCAGTATTTTTTCATGTTAACAATCTTCAGCTGTGATTCTCACAAATTCAAAGATAAAATCAAGTAGCCAATTATAAGGTGAAAAAAACATTCAGCAGATAAAATAGATAAGCAGTGTGTTAAACAAAACAGACAGTGCAGCAGAACCCCACTGAAGGCTGCTCTATGTCACTATATATTATTGTAACAGATATCTTAGCCAAGCAAGTATGGCCCCTTAATTTGTCAAAGCAGGTTAGAGATTTTCATACTTAGCACTCCCTCAGATTCACTTGCAGTCAAATAATATTCAAAATAGGGTCTGAAATACTTTCATATGCTCTAAAGTACTGGAAAAATGCTTATTGCCTCTCTGATCCCTATAAGTGAGTGCCCCCTTTAGTAAGGACAAACAAGAGCAACTGCCTTTTGATCCCTATATAGGAGGTAATGAATCAGGAATCAAAAAAGAAACAAACAGAAAAAAATATATCCCAAAGAAACACAACTAGTCTGGCATTGTGTTTTCTGAAATTTGCTAATGCTGACCAAAGCCTAGAAGAGAGAGAGAACCAATCATAGTATTTTTAATCACTTATAGCCATCTCAATGGTTGGCAGTGAGTGCTCTCTGCATTGCCTACTTAATGGCTTCCAGCACCATCCTGAAAAAGCAGAACTTCAGAAAGATTTAAGATACATGAAATTGAATGACAAGAACACTGTGTATGGTAGCTTGTGATTTAGTGAAATAAAAACATCCCTGAATATAGCTGCAACAATCTCGCAAGAAAACAATTACGAGAAAAACCCTTTTAAATAGCTTTTAGAGAAATCTCTGCAAGGCTTCTCTGCACGTACACATACACATAATCCATACTCCAGATGCATGAAAAACTGAGTTAAAAAAATGAATTGATTTACTCGTTAAGAAAAGCTTTCTTTTCTTTAGAAAAGTTACTTTATTTTTAGTAGAAGAATGAGCTTGCAGACAGAGATTGCATCTACTTGAATTCTGAAACAATCTAGACAAATGGACCACTTAGAAATTTCCTCTGTAATTCTGGAAATGAAATAATTTCCTTAGTTTTTCCTTAGATGAGCTGAGGACTTCTTTGGAACAAAATAACATAGCTTTCATTTTGCAATTTACCAGATTTTCAGCTTCACAAAAAAATCTTACCTCAAAAAGAAGAATGTTCTGTTCATTTTTTATACCTTTATTTCCTCTTGATCTACCTTAGGTATTAGATGTTGCAGTTTTCCATAGATCTTCTGTACCTATGTAACATTAAAAAAAAAAATTGAATTTCATATTTAAAATCTTCCCACAAGGCTTAACTGCTTGTGAAACACATTTGATTGTTTTACTTTCTTACCTTCTGGAGGTTAATATTAGTTTTTGCTATCTACAGCTGTTTACAACCTGTGCTTTTTTTTCCCCTATTGATGGGAAGGAAATACAATTCGCAGAATCATTCCAGTAAAATGCTTTAGACATCACCAATATTACCTGATCAAGTACATCTTGGAAGAGATCAGTGAAACAGATTAGAAAAAGATAGGAGCCCTTGTGCTTCAAAGCCTAAAATGCCTGCAGGGATTATGAAGTTTACCACTGCTGAGTTTGGACATATTCTCTTATCTGATCTCAAGCTCTTTTGACAAAGCAAGGAAGATACAGAAATGAGCTAAATGCACTGTGTGTCAGCCATAAAGAATCCTATCAGGAAGTACAGTAAGCAAAGATCTCATTGACAGTGTAGGTATTTGGATGATACGGCCCACACCTAGTTCCGCTTTGAAGAAAAGTTGCAATTATTTCTGGCCTTTTAATGTGGCACAATGACACAAAAGATGCATACGCAGATATAAAGACAGGTCTGGTACAATATACTGGATCTTAGCAAATTGTGGAGGAGGAAGAACTAAAGGTTTATTTAAAGATATGTCTGGAGTATCTATGAAAGATGCAATTATATTTCAGAAATAGCATTTTCTTTGGTTACTGAAAGTAACAAAAAGAGGCAGTAATAAAGCACAGTAATACAGAAGCACTCTGAATAATACATACTTCATTTGCTAGTAGTTTCAATATATTTAGGTTTCTGTACCTATATCTAACACACATGAAGTCATATCTTCAGAATATTCTTTATTGGAGTCTTGTTAAAAAAATACATTTTACTGCATGTCCCACACATTAACTATTTTGGTGGAGTAGGACAGTCTTTATTTCTAAGTTGTATTTTCATTAGTCTTCTGTGCCAAACACTTAAAGGCTTTTCTTGTCAGCTTTACCAGACAAGTTTACTTGAGATATCATTTTTGTTATAGCCAATGAGCTTAAATCTCCAGCACAGTTCCTTGCTTCTGTTCTGTAAAGTGCTTTTGTGACTATTTAACAGAATCATTAGTTGAAAATGTACAATAACTACTATTAGACCCATTCTGATCTTAAATAGCTGTCAGCTGTCCTGAACACATTCAGCTTAGAAAAATATAGGATAACATAGATTTTTCCCATCTTTTGACTGGGGGAAAATGAAGTGATTTTCAATTATGCTATGGAAAACAGGCTATTTAACTCCACTGTTATGTGCATAGAGAAAAGTACTTCAAAAGAGCCCTCTGGCTTTCACGATATCGTTTAATGCCTGAACTGGCTTATGTTAAAGAGTTTGTGCCTAAGAATAAAATACATCAGCTGCCATATACGTAGTTATAAGCTACCTCTGTTTTTAGGAAAAAAGTTTCTAATAATGATCATCTTTAAAAATATATATACTATGTTGTTTTAATTATTAATTCTATTAATATATTTTTATAATAAATCTGTTAATAACCTACTTTTCTCTGCAACTACTGGAAGTATATTTTTGCATTATCTTTCCAGAGTTGGGGTTAGTATTATAAACTGTGTGTATTTTATAAATACTGTCATCTTTCTCTTCTGAAGTTGAAACATTATGTAACGTTTCAGATGACAGCAGTAAAGCTTCAGTGTCAATCATGTGCACAGAGGCAACAAATCTAGACTAAATTCGTGTTCCTGGAAGCCTTCCATCACTCAGAGAATAGACAAATCCAAACCTTGGTTTTTCCAGCATCTCAAATTTCCATACCCACATTCACTGGATATGTTGTCTGAAAACATCTGATGACTTTGTGTTCTTGGAGTTATTGAATGTTAAAGAAAACCTGCCTTCAGTTTTGGAGTTAGACCAACACAGAGAAAAACAATTCAGTAGCATACTGAAGAGCAGCTGTGAAATTACTTTGTTCCCTTCCACAATTTATTTCAGTTTGTGTAAAATGAGCAGTATTGATATTGTTTTCCATAATCAGTATTAAAAACTGCCTCCACTTGAGCACATATTTCCCCTTCGCATCATCCCTATGACATTCTCAAAGGTAGAGTAAAACATTATTTCAGCCAGAGTAAAACATTATTTCAGGCAATGATTGCAGCTTGGAAGAGGAAGAATGCTTCAAGTCCCAAGTGACAATGAATTGTACAGAAAAACTTGCACTGTGCCCTTACCATAATTCAATCACCACATTTTGTGTGAAACAGTAGTTAGGTTAGTTTATCTTTATTTGAGGAGACTATATTAGGATTTACTGAAAAAGTCAAGCACTAAGGAAATAGTGTCTCTAACTAAATGCTATTACTGTGTATTATGTTATTAATTGCCAACTAATAGTTGTAACAATCTCATACATTTTTGGCATAAATATTTTAATATCCTTGCAATATCACATATAAAGCACCTTCAAACTTGATGCTCAGCCTCCTTACTTCACTAAATCCACTAGCTACACTAAAATGGAGTTAGAACTGTAAGAATTGCCCTTGTGAGGAATTGCAAGAACTTTAGTTACGAGGACTGCTCTGAAAGTAATGCCTCTTATTTTATTTTATTGTCATTTTGAATGCCTCCCATGATGTCAGAGGCAGATGGTGGTGGTATGGTAATAGAGGTTGAACCTTCCTAACGGTATTCCATTATATTTTGTTGCTGATGGCAGCAAAGGGGCAGTCTGACAAAATGGCGTCTGACATGGAAATGCGCATAAAACTGAGAAACTGAATTCCTCCAGTGGAAAAAATGGCACCCATTGACATTCACTGATGCTTGCTGAACCTTTATGGAGACCAAAGAGTGAATGTATTACTTTAGTCATAACCAGACAAGCCAAAATGAGCCTGAAAGCTATTCTTGCTTTTACCTCAAACATTCCTTACTGGTTTATAGGTTTATATTAACCTCACCTCATGCATAACCAGTCTGCTGCTTTTTCACTAGATTTAATTTGTAGCCCCAGTCTGTCTTTAGAATGCTTTGATGCCTTTTATGTTCAAGTCTTAAAACATGCACAGTCGGTCTTCATGGTGCAGTTATTCTGAAAACCTTCCTTGATATCTTTATATGATTATTGTGAATAAGAAAAAAGAAAAAAAGCTGTAAACTCTGCTTTAGAAACATTTGTACTGATTTTTTTTCAGACAGTGTTTCTGCAAATTGCTCCTACTGACACCAGAGATTGTATTTTCTCTCAGAAAGCATGATTTTTTCTTCTTGTTCAAATTTGCTTGTAATGCTCCATAACTTTGCTTCAAATATTCTCCCTTAAGCTATAACTGGTATCAGGACTTTTGATATCAGTAGTGGCCATGGTGTTGCTCAGAAAAATCATGAGAGAAACAAAGGAGGTTGTTATGCTTTGGTCAATTATTTTAACCAGGAGGGCAGAACATCTGGTTCATTTCTGTAAGGGCATTTCCTTTTATTCATAAAATATTTCTGATATTTTGAAGTCCTTATTGAGCAAGAAGCATCACAGAATCATAGAATTGTAGGCATTGGAAGGAACCCCTACATCCAGGCCATCTAGTCCAATCTTTCTGAAACACTTAAAGAGTACAAAAGAAGTGCTCTTCCTAGGCAGTTTTTGTCTTATTAGAAGTAAACTTCCAGGTTTTTAGAATAAATTTTTTATTGTGTTTTTTTTTTTCTTATACTTCAGTGTTATCTTTTAGACTTTGCCCAAACTTATGAGAAGGAAAAAGGTCTCATAAAGTTACTGACTGCACCCACTGGTAAAAAAAAAAAAAACAAACATGGAGGAAATATTTTAAGTGTCCTTCACATTCTCTTTCACTATTTAAAGTTCTGCAAATTACTTATTAACTAACAGTAAAAGTAACTGGATCACTTCAGTTAAAAACAAACAACAACAATAAAAAAAAACCCACAACATTTTACTTTAAAAATGTAGAAAGTAATTTCCTAATTAAAAAAAAAAAAATTATTTTTCAATTTCATGCATGTAAACAGAAGAACTTCTTTCCATGCAATTTATTTCACCCACTTTTAACAAAAAAAAAAAAAGTCAACAAACATCATTTGTAACTACTAGTAATAACTTTACAAGTCATGGTGTAATACTCAACAAGAAGGTTTATAATAACGATCTGTGCCCTGACCTGCAAGCAAATGTACAGAAGAGAGGACTGTGCTGATAATTAAAGCAGAATTAAAGTGGCAGGAGTTGCATCTGAAGCAGGGGCAGCTCTGAGAGCTGATTCTTCTTTACACCATGGCCTCTGATACAGGTCTTGATAGCATTTAGTTCTATGCATAGCTGTGCCCATTCAACATGGACTTTTTGTCCTAACAGTGAAATATTTACCACTTATTAAAGCTTTCATTTATATATACCTGCAGGAATAGCACAACAGGGAGGACAGGACTGGGCTCAGTGAGCAAGGAATGAAACAGAATGACACCTTCTGAGGAAACAGCTTCTGATTTGGAAAATGCTGTATGCATCTTGTGGCATTTTCACAATAAATACAAAATTAAAAGCATTGAAATCTGAACACACATACAAAAAAAAATTCCTTCATGTTGGTGAAGAAAAACATGTGATTTGGCTCATTTTTTGTTTTGTTTTTTATTTGAGCCCTTCCCCTCTGCAGCAGCTCAATACAATCACAATGCAAACACAGATTAAATTATTTGGAGCTTAGGACCCTTACGAATGCCTTCATACACCGGAGGCTTTGAAGAAGGCACAGCTGCGGCTGCCTTTCCCTCAGGGGCCTCACAGCACAGAGCACGTGCAGAAACTTCTGGAGTGCTGAGGAAGGAGCTTCCTGCACCTGTGAAGGGCTTTAGTGCCAGTTGTGCTTCTGTCTCTCTGGTGCAGGCTGAGTCTCTCAAGTGCTGTCCTGCTCTTCAGGCACCTGAAAACATCCTGGAAGCTGCAAGTTGCATGTGAGTACGCTTTCTGTTTTTTTTTTAATTAGGGTGGCTCTCTTGCAGAAGTGGCTCTGTTGTGTCTCATGGTTTGTGTTTGGCTGGGTTTGGAGTTTTGCTGAAATTGCACGGTCCCTGGTGTTGTGCTGGAGCTGGGCACAGCCTTTGCTGCTGGCTGAGGAGTGGCCGCACCTCGTGCTGGGTTTGATGTAGAGAAAAGAAACTTCCCTCAGGTTGCTGTTGTTGAAAGGAATTCTGAGGAGAATGAATTATAAAAGCTGCTTTGTTCACAGCTTCTGTGTTAGAGAGGTAGCTAAAATAATGCAAAACTGTAGGGCTTTTAATGTAGCTTTTTAAAAGAGGCCTCTGTTCCCTTTTGTGTTGCTCTGGGTGTTTGATCATCTTCTCTATTGCTTTCAATACTACAGTATTACTCTACGGTTTTCCACAGAGATAATACATGCTTCTGTTTAATGAGGAGCCTTTAAAAGTGTGTGTACTTCTCAGAGTGTGGGGGAGCTTTCTGTTTGTTAGCGCTTGCCCTGAGCAAGTGCTCACCCATTACTGCTTTTAAGCCCACATTTAGAATTCATTCTTGATGCTCTGTTAGATTGCAGTTCGTGAGAGGCAGGATCTAAGTCTGCTTCAAAATGTGCTTTCTTTTCAAGCGTTCTAGATTTCATTGTACTTTCTTCAAATCCATAATGCATCAAAATGTTTGGGGTAGAAGTATATTCCTTAGTCTTGCTGTGCTGGAAGGTAACTCTCCTTGAGGAACTGCTCTGCCTATGGTTGTGCTGAATCTCCCCCGGATGGAAGATGTGGAGGGTTGCACTTGCTACTGTAACCTTTTTTGTTTAAAGTTATAGTAATGAAACTCAAATACTGCTTCAAAAGTATTTTTATTTGCTTGAGTTGATTCACGTTATAGCTAAGCCACCTTCCTTCTCCTCCCCCTTCTCCCCCCCAATATGGAATGTAAGTGAATGTGTGTGCACATGCACATCAAGTCCCACATTTAATTACCCTTATCTATACCTGAACAAATCCTGTCTAGCTGCATAGATAATAAAGAGAATTGTCTGCCAGCTGTTTGTGACTAGTTGCCATCCAGAATTTATTCAGAAGCTGAGTGTAGAGAAGGAATGTTTGTGTTACACCTGTAATGAAAACTAAAGTATTTCAAGTACTGAAATACGTGACTAGGAACAAAACATTAAAACTGCAAGTTTTTGACCAGACTTCATTGTTCAGACAGAACTGTAGCTCTCATTTTGAAATAGTGCTACTCTGTATGAGCTTTGAGTATTTCTTGCTTGACTAATGAGCAGCAGCAAAAACAGACTAATGGCTTTTTTAAAGTGGTAGCACATCATACTTACTATTAGACAGAGAAAATCAGAACTATGTGCAGAGTCACAGAATCACAGAATTGTAGGGGTTGGAAGGGACCTCCCGAGATCATCGAGTCCAACCCCCCTGCCAAAGCAGGTTCCCTACACCAGGTAGCACAGGTAGGCATCCAGGCAGGTCTTGAACATCTCCAGAGAAGGAGACTCCACCACCTCCCTGGGCAGCCTGTTCCAGTGCTCCGTCACCTCACTGTAAAGAAGTTCTTGCGCATGTTTGTGCGGAACTTCCTATGCTCCAGTTTCTGGCCATTTCCCCTTGTCCTGTCTCCACTCACCACTGAAAAGAGTCCGGCCTCGCCATTCTGCCCCCCACACCTTAGATATTTATAGACCTGGATCAGGTCCCCTCTCAGTCTCCTTTTCTCAAGGCTGAACAGACCCAGTTCACTCAGCCTTTCCTCATAGGAGAGATGCTCCAGGCCCTTCACCATCTTCGTGGCCCTCCGCTGGACTCTTTCCAAGAGATCCCTGTCTTTTTTGTACTGGGGAGCCCAGAACTGGACGCAGTACTCCAGTGAAGGAGGATGAAATGTTTTTTAACGCTACATCAGGTATGTCTGTGTCCATGCTTGTATATAGAAAATTAGTATTTTCTGATGAAAGCTTCACTCCCTTACAGAAATTTTTTTAAAATTTTTTTGTTTTATTTTATTTTTGGCAGTCACACTTGTTTGCACTTCCATTAGTGGAAAGTAAGCAACAATGACAGGCTGCCACATGGCATTTCTAAAGATGTACTTGTTTTCTGAGCACGTACCACTACCTCAGGAATGGTTCGCAAATTCTTTATAATTCAAGAACACTGGCAAAAATCAGCTCACAATTGTAAAGTGGTGAGGGAGTAAACTAGACACTTTATAATACCAATTTAGTCACAGTAACTGTACGCAGTCTCATAATTGGATTATGAAAACATAAATCAACAGCTTGTTCTGTAACTAAATGAGAAAGGAACTGTCTTTGCTCATGCTTCCCTAAAGTTTGCGCTAGCTTTTAAAAATAATCAGTAGTACACTATTCTAGGAAGGGAAATTAGATGCTGGTCATTAATCTTCTGTCCTCAGGAAGGCAATGAGTCACAGAAAGACCAGTTAGACTTCTGGAGTTCATTTAGACAAGTGCCTACTGTTGTTGTCTATCACGAAACGCTTTTTTTGATCTGTCAATCTGATCTAAATTTGAAGTGAACTTTGCAAATTCTGAATACGTATCAGACTGTAATTAGATTGGGTTTCTGAATCCTTATGTGGCAATTATAAATATATGCCATTTTACCTAGAGATGGTCCTCAAATGTTTAAATGCACAATAAGTGCATTTGTGATTTATTTTTGTTGTTGTTGTTGTTCAACAGGAGGGAGGAAAATAACGTTATAAAATGACTTTTCCCTAGAAGCTCTGCCTAAGACTTAATTTTATGAGCACAGTTAATGCTGATTATTCTGTTTCTGATACATAAGGCATCAAAAAGAGTGCTTACTTGATTTACCATTAAGTCCCCACTGCTACTATGGAGTGTAACTAGTGCACGAAATCATATCTGCTCCGTGTTTGTCAGCTGGGTTCAGTCTCAAAATGGCCATGTTCAAAAGTGATGTTTCCTGTGGGCTATCTTATGAAGATACAGTACATCAGTAAAGCACCTCTCCATCTGTTAAAGTGCTCTTATCTACATACCTTGTTTTGCTCTGGAAAGGTACTACATCTTAATTCACATGCTGAATTGAAATGGAACATTCCAAGCCATTGACTTTGAGCTGAGCAACAGAGTAATAAAAAGGAAAATGCAATGTGGTAATATGTAAACATTCACAAAGAGGGAAAAAGAATTTGCTGAATTTGACTGGCAGCTTCTTTTCCAACTGATTCCTTAAATAAACATTTCTTCCCAGTAAGAAGAAGCAAATATTTTTCTCACAAAAAAATAATAGCTAATGCAGGTGCTCAGCCTGCTTTGATATGTAATTTAAGAGTCTTAATGCACTTATTTAAAAATATCACCTACTTTTGGCATTTCCTTTATTTGTTCTAAGCTCTAATAATTTGGATCAGGCTTGCTAGTCAAGTCATTACCACATGGTAGTTGGTTTTCAGACAATTTCTGTTAAGACCACACTATTTCAACTTGTTTTCAGTTTATATGTTAAACAACGAAAATTACTGCTACTGTAAGCATAGAGGCAGGGGCTCAGAGTTACTTTGTGATGAGTGAAGGTCAGAACGAAGTACAGGAGTAACGTGCAGATCCATTTTTAAAATACCAGAGTTCATTCCCGTTATTAGCTATACTATAATTTGAGCAGTGTTACAATTGGTTTTATAAATGGATAATACCAATTGACTCAGCTCTCCTTTTACTCTCCGTAAAGATAACTGGAGAACTCTGTTATGAAACAGGGAATGCCACTGATGTGTGCTCCCTGCAGCACACTGCTTGCTCCCAACACCTATTCCTGGCTTTGAGTGCATTAACTCAAGCTGCAACATGCAGCTTGTCGGTTATGATTTAGTAAGTGGAAGTAAATGTTACATGTGAGTAGATTGCAAAGCCAAAGCTCTTGTGCAGAATTATATTATGCTTTATGCCTAAAATAGTTACTTGCACTGCAGTATCTACAAAGCTAACTCTAGGCAAAACTGATTTGCATGGGCAAACCTGGAGTGTTTTTCACTGAAACCCGATTGGGTAAAGAATGCTGAAGCTGTAACAGTGCACAGGAGTGAGGACTGAACTCCCACAGAAAGAGTCTTCTCTGCAGTTTGGTGTATGGCCACATTAACAAGCATGTGTTCTGGTGAGCAAAGGAAATGCTAACTGTTAACAATTCTGTGCAATTCCTTTCTTTTAATAAGCAGCAGTAAAACAAACAGTCACTCTACACTCCAGTGAGTGTGTTGAGTTGGGTTTTTTGGCAGAATAAGGGACTTTTTTTTTTTTTTTAATTTAATGGCCTTTGCATTAAATACTTGATCAAAAGCGTTAATCTGAGCTGTGAATATAGCTCCAGAACATTGTCACATATTTGTAACTTTTTACCTCCTTCAGAGATGTAGTACTAAGGAAGGTAGATTGGATTTCTTGTCATCTGAGTTCCATAACTTCTCTGAGCTGCATGGTGAAATCTAGGCAACTGCCTGGAGAGCATTTTAATAGGCAAAATCTATTCTTTTGTCTGTATAGACGGGAATTAAAACAAAACCACAAAAGGTCAGCCATTGTATTTGCCAATTAAAGTCTGCTCCGGCATGATATATTTTAGGGTTTACAGGGAATTGTAGTTATTCAACCATAATTGTACATTTTTGCTTCATAGCAGTTCAGCTCTGGTAAGCTTATTCTTTTTAATTTCTAAGCAACATAATGGGAGAACCACAGGTGATCATTTATACAGTGCTTCATACACAGCAGCAACGTGTAATTTCTAAGGATATATCCTAATGCACTGTACAGCACAACGCAGTTTTTAAAATACAAATGGAGTTTTCCAAGTGAACTTGGTTTTAACTTCAGTTTTAAATGAAGTTGCCATTTGGATGCAAACAAGCTTCATCTATCTTTAAATTGCGTACACAGGTAGAAACTAAAGGCATACTTATAGCCAGCTGAGATAGTTCAGAGCCAATTTAGTCACCAAGCTAGCAGAAGCATACGTAATTACATTTTCACCTACAGGCCTACTCAAACTGCTGCAGATTTTAATGAGTTTGGGCTTTCTCTATCTTTCAGTAAAGACTCATTAAATATGAGAAATAAAAATGTAAGATTTAAGCTTTACAAATAGTATGTTCTTAAAAGCATAATACCAGTTTAGAGCATAGGGAAGGTGAACTCTGTTTTAGTGATTGGATGTTTGCAAAAAAGGTCTTTAACTACAACTTCCATTGTCAAGATCATTAATATGATTCAAAAAACTTACAAAAATATTCTTTTAAATGAAATATTTTTTCTTATTTTTCTTCATTATTTTGAGAAGCCTATTGATAATTTGATAGGGGAGGAATACCTGTAACTGTCAGATGTATTGGTTTCCACAATTATTGCCTGCATTTTGAGAGGCTGCATCTTATGCCAGTGCTTCTCCTCAGATAAGATCAAGGAATTCTGTGTTGAAAACACTGACAAATTAGCAGAAGATGAATCAGAATGTGGAAGTAGAATTGAAATGGATTTATGAATACTATTGATACTGCTAAGAATTCTGGACAAATTCTGTAAATGTTCCTGTAGAAATGAATCAAAATGAGTAAATGAGCAAAGAAAGTAAGGAAGTCATCAACTGAGAGAACTGTTGCTCTGGAGAAAGTCTTCCTGTTGTCATTTGCCATTATATTCCCTCCTTAAATGAGATATTCCATTTCAGTGCACGAACGTGGTGAAATGTTTCATTGTGTATTCCCCTAGTTGTTAATAAAATAAATAAGAAAGAAAGCCAGTTTCCTTGTCTGTATTCTGCTGTGTTAGTTTTCCAGTTTTATTTTTTTTTTATAATACATCACATTGCTACATCTACATTTTCTATCTCTTTCCTGCCTTTTAATAAAGTGAGATGGGGTGTGGTTATCATGAGACTCTACTTGTGGAATAGAGAAATAAATGAGGTCTTAATAGGAGTTGGAAACACAGGTGATTTACGACTTTCTACAACACTCACTACGCATACATGTCAATGTGTAGCATACCATAAATTATATTACATGCTGTAAAATGCTATAAGTTGTCATTTTTAGTGTGAGTTATTACCATTAAAGACTTTTATTGCCTGCTGCTAGTGTGAGTTTCTGCAGCTTCCTCAACAATTCTCTAACTAATGATTTCAGCAAGTGCAGGAAGGAGACTGGGAGATGCAGTGGCTGATTAGGTAACACAATTGCATTAAACCTGTGACGCCAGAGGTTAAACTGCACTGAAGAGAAAATATGATCTATTCACCTGATAGCATCCTTAGTATTGAGCATTTCCAAATGCTGTTTGGATCAAGTGTGTATTATGAACCACTGTTAATGTGTGCCCACTGAAAAGAGAAATGCTTCTAGTTTGTCCTGATGCTGTGTGTATTGCATGGTCAGCTGCAGAAGAATGAAGATGAGCTAAATCTTGTGGAGAAATTCAGCACCTCCCAATGATCTGCCCATCATCAAAATCTGCAGCAGCACCTCAAAGGAGATATTGCTATGATTGGTGTAAATGTAGGAAATGGCACAGCAGAGTAGCAAACTGTAATATTTTTTAGTGAGTAGCCATTAGGATACTGGGTTATGGGTCTTCGTAGTGCACGTTGAGTTCAACAGAACTGAGTAAGGGGGGGATCTGCAGATTGTGCTGTTTTGGTTTGTTTTGTGCAGCACTGCTGTGATACTTAGCCTTGGTAACTGCCTTGTTGTGGTTGTCACTGGCACCTCTATGTGCTGATGTTCTTGCAGGAGGATGACAAGCTCTGGTGTATTCTCTTAAATTCATCTGGATGCCTGTTGGGATATTTGTGTTTGAAATGTTGGTGCTACCTTTCAGGCTTTTCAAGTGTCGGCATGAAAAATACATGTTACAGATTGCAAACAAAATGGGAAACCTGTGATGATTGATTTTTGGATTTTGCAAGAAATTGCTCAAAACAAGTCCTTTTCTTTCCCTCAAACAGCTGGGTTTACCATTGCTTTTAGAGAGATTTCTTTTTGACACCTTCATTAAACCCAAATTCGGTGTCATCCAGCCTCTTCTCAGCATTTTGGCGAGAGAAATGTCTGTCTAAAATATATCTTGGTAATCTTATTGTTTAAGGCATGATGAAAAGGATAGTTATCATTAAAAATCAATGTAAACTTTTTTTTGCTAGATGCTTTTGTTGCATTTTAAAGAGGTTTTTCTCTGCTGGGTCCTCCCCCTGCCCTGCCGGCCGGAGCACATTTCTGGCTGAATCGTGCCCTCTAGTGAGCCGCTGAGGCAGGATTCACATGGCAGAACTTTCTCATCAGCGGGATGGATATTTTTCGTTTTCTTTCTCATGTAGCTTGGAGAACTCATCAAGCACAGTTCATAAGAGCAGGTGATTTGTGCTTTGTTTGGTGAGATAAAGAAGTCGTTATCTTAGTATTTCTAATGTATTTATCTAAAGCTGCCACACTGCAGTCTGTTTTGTCCCATTCCCAGCTGTGTATTTCTACTTTTCCTTCTACCTTTCCCCAGCTTTTCCTTCCCAAGCTTTTTGTACATGCAAGAGGCAGTTTGTGGCTCTTGGTTTTTTTGCTTTTGTTTTTAATTTTTTTTTTTCCAAAAGAGTCTGAAGTAAGTAGTTGTCAAATGAAATGTCACTGTGCAATTTGTCAGCTTTTTTTTTTTTTTTTTTTTTTTTTTGACCTCTTCACTGAGTCTTTAGAATCCTACAGCAGTTGCCCCTTTGTGTCATGTGAACTTCACAGCTGGTGGGAAATAAGCACTAACAGTTTATAAAGCCATCTGTGCAGGGTAAATGTGTGATGGCTGAAAGAGCTGTGTGGCTAATGTTTGCTAGATAACTTTAAATGAGCACTAGGCCAAATTTATGAACAAAAAGAATATGCTTTTTGCACATCGTTTGAGCTTATACATTTTGTACATAGGAAGTTTTAAGCACATGAAAAGGACAGAACTGTAAATTAATGTATTTTGAGTGGTAACTTATGTTCTCTGGAATGGGCTCAAGGGACTTCATTATACTGTCCTTAACAGAACATCCCTCTTTGCTGGTCTCTGCTCCAACACTGTCTGCATATTTGAGGTCTGTTCTTCAATAACAGATGTGTTCTTCCACTTTTACAAAGTAGATGCAGCTGATACTTAATCACAAGTAGATATTTTTAGATTAAAGGGATATAAATTACTTAAAATTATTGCATGCTTAAAATATGTAAACTGCATTTATTTGTTTTGAATTGATAGATTGTTTAAGGAGCACATACATACATATCCTTTTGTTCTAAAATGAATGAGTAGAAAAATTGGAAATAACTTTTTCAGTCAGTGTTTTCCCTTTCCAGCAACCCTTTCCCTAGTTATTAGTCAGCTGTGCATGTAAAAGTTCTGTCTGAATGAAAATCAATTTGTGCTGTTATTCAGAACAGTGTTAAAACTTGCCTGATTCTTGCCTTCATGTTTCAAGGCTATTTCAGGGCTTCTTTTTCTTCCATTGGCTAAAAGCACTATTCCAATTACTAGCCCAAATTTATTTATGGCCATTTATTACCTGATTTGAGACTTCCTAAGGTCTGCAATTGAAATACAAACAACTAAGTGCAATATCATAAAATAGAACTATTTGCTCTCTGAAAGCATTTTTAAGAGCCCATTAAGCAATCACCTGTGACAGTGAGTTGGAAAAGAGGAGCTCTGTTTGGATAAGAAAACTCCATTCTTTCTCTTCTCTTTGGAGTCACATGTTTAACAGTAATTTCCAATGCAGAAGTAGTGATTTTTTTATTTTTTATTTTGTGTGCATTTTTGTGTTAATAGCTATCCAGTTTTTCAGGAAAGTCGTGTGTGACTGTGACATGATGTGACAGTAGTAGAACGTTGCTGATCCACAGTAGCAAATCCTATCACATGAATAATTGCTACTTCTGGGGACTTTTTAAATGAAAAAGTGTTGGTAGTTTATACACATAATGGTCCTCTGAACGTATCACAGCCTCCTTAAATTTTTAGAACCTGTAATACAGGATCTGCTTTTAAAGGTTTAAGATAGAATTAACACAAAAGACAAGGGTTTGTTTTATGGAGTTGATGAGGTTTTTTTCTTGTGCTGTTAGAAAAAAAATGCTGCTTGTTAGTTGTTAAATCATACTCAGCTTACGTGAGACTCCTCGAACTCAAACACTGGCAGGTAAAACTTTTTAAGTCCAAATTCTTTGCTGATAAAAATTGTTGTTGGGTCAAAATATGGTTTGAACCAGAAAGGTTCCTTCATCTGGACCAGATTTGGTGTTATATACTGTGAATTCATTATGTGGTAGGCACAAGCAAGTAATCTGTGAAAGTAAACAGTATGTAGTAAGAAAATGGAAGAGGAAATACCATATTCAGCACTTACAGGTAAGTAGTTAATGCAATTCTGGCTTTGTCTTTGGCAGTTGGCTTTAGTTTGCATCTATATGAGAAGTAGTTGATACCAGCTTTTCCACCAGCTCAGTTTCTGTCCATTTTAAATGTATGAAATGAAGATTTTTATCTCCTTTCATGTTTAAACTTCGCTCTCATTCTGCTTTCAGATTGAATACGATTTCAAAGGTTGAATATGAGAGTAGTTCTCGTCCTTGAGGACTTTTCAAAAAACCTTTGCAGCAAGTTGAGGAATTTTGTGGCATCTTAAAATTTCCAGTTGTCATTCTGCAGAAAAGACTGTACTGAGGGCGATGTGTCATTACTACTTGCTGTGGAACAAGTATTTTCATCAGGTATCTCAGTGGAAACTAGAAACTGACCTTGTGCAGGAGTGGATTTCTTAGGCTAAATGACAAAAAAAAAAAAAAAAAAAAAAAGCAGCTGAGTTTTCACACCTAGCTGTAAGTATATGAAACATTTGCTGAAGTCCCCAATGGTCTTGGAAGCTGTTAGCATTGAACGCTATCAAGGGTACCTGAAATAACATCTCACTGGAGATGACTGAAATTTCTCTGGCTCCCTAACAGTAAGCAGAAGTTAAAAACAACCTCCTAGTGTAAATTCATTCCTACTACTGCATGCAATAAAATGTTTTACTGAGTAAATGAGTGAGCTTTAAAAAACGTGAGGAGAATGTTGCTGATTTCTAAGGAAACCTTTTAAGAAAGGATACTGATGAGGAGTGGGGAAGTAATATTGCTTTGAGCTTTTCCTTTTTACTGTCTAACAATGGACATGTGAAATCAAGTAGACAATTAAATGAATACAGCGAGTTGTCACTTATGCTTAACCCTATGCCCTTTATCACACCACTGTTTGTTGTTCCTGGTCTTCTTTTCTTCTGCCAGTCAGAATCCTAACATCTGCTGAAAGCCATTGTCCTTCTGCACGTCCAGCTGTTAAATCCCCATTCCCCTGCTGCTTTGTGAGTGCGAGGAAACCACGCTGATAACTTTGTACAAAGTAGAGAGAAGTAGTGGTGACAGAAAAAGACTGCTTGTAATAGCCACCTCTCTTCCTAGCTTCAGTATTGTTTTCCTGGAGATCAGAGTTGAAATGCTATGGGGGTGTAATTGTAATTGAATAGGTATACACTTCTTATGAACCAGCATGCGTGAACTCTGACATGAAATTCAATGGAGGAAACTCACTGTTGCTGTGTCTTTCTGAAAGTGGTTGCACTAAAACTGTAAAATTAAAAGTTCAAGTAAACAAACAAATAAAAAAACTGAAAACAGAGCATTTCCATCAGTGTTGCAGGAAAGCCAGCATATTCTGAACAGACAGACAGTGTAGGATGTAGATCAACAAGACGTGGATCTCACTAACTTGTAAATGTGTAAAATTTATCTCATTGGCAAATTGACAACAAAACATTTTTATCAGTCTCATTTCTGCAGACTGTAATGTGTAAAGCAGTCTTTATCTAGCAAACAGATTGAGTCTTTTTTCTCTCCTTTTATGTTATGTGTGTATATTCTTTATCATTGCTTCCTTATTTAGAGGTAAAGTGCCTTTTGACTGAATATCAGAATGGCTATTTACTATTTCACTGAAAAGCTGCTTTGTTTGCCTTTAACCATCCAGCTCTGAATCTAATAGTTATGTCTTAGGTCTCCTGCACCCAGAAGTGATTCTCAACACTCCAGTGCTTTCTCATGCAGCTGCAGTGCTGCAGGAGACAAATGGAAGTGATGCTTAAAACAAAGTAGAGTTGTTTATATCAATGCTACTCAGAATAATAGGAGGTAAATGGCAAATGTTTACAATTTCTTGTATATGATAGTTCCTGCTGTTGATCATGTTTATAGTTCTCTGTATGTGTACGTGTGTATACATGCTAGGGCTGCTCTGAAAGTAATGCCTCCTACTTTATTATGCTGGCCCACAATGTCAGAGGTGGATGCTGGTTGTATGGCAGTAGAAGCTGAATCTTCCCACCAATATTCCATTCCATTTTGTTGCCGTGGCAGTCTTACAAAATGGAATCTGAAGTGGAAGTATGTACAAAGCAAAAGTGTGGAATTCAATTCCTCCATACAGAAGAAAATGTTCCCACTGACATTCATCAATGTTTGCTGAATGTTTATGGAGAGCAAACAGTGGATGTGAGCACAGTGAGATGATGAGTGATGAGTTTCAGCAGTGGCTACAGCAGCAGTGGGTCATCTCTGCTTGTGCAGAGTTTTGCGAGTGTGGCATGCAGGCTCTTGTTCATTGGTGGTGAAAATGTAGAGCTGATGGTAATGACTACGTTGAAAAGTACTGTTTTGTAGCTGAGAATTTGCTCTATCAAATAGTGTTATTGGGCTCCTTGTGTCTCTTATAATTTCCATGGAAATAAATAGCAAACACTACTATATTCCTCATGTCTCATATTTCTCACTTGTTTGTTATGTCAGCATCATCTATGGTTTCTCATAACAAAGCAGTCAGAGCCAATTTGTAATAAATAATGATTATTTATTTAACTTGCTAAACATCTAGTTGCTGTGAAACCAAACACCATTTTGTTTTCGCTTTACCAGATGATGGTTAATATGTACAGTTGTAGCACTGAAAATGTAGAACAGCAAGTAGTTGTGGGATTTCTGGGCAATTGAAAGGCAAAACAGAGGTACTTATGGCTGTGGCAGCCTGTACTGCTGTGGCCAGATGTAGTAGTTGAGGACATAAGAGTTTGCTTTTGGTGGAAAAATGGCAGAATATATACATATAAAACAGAAGACTGTTCCTTAAACCACACATCTTTATAAATAAAAATAACAAACAGCCGGAAGGAATGAACGATACTGAATGTACACGCACCATTAAGCATAACATACTTTCTCTGCCTTTGAATTTCTTCTTGATTGAGCTTGGCCATGCTAATAAACAGGTTAAATGTATTTTTGCCTTTTCACAGAATGTTTTAAGTCAGACCAAATCAGCTTATGCTGAAGCCAGTCGAAGTAGCTACTGACTTCAGGATCAGTGTAACTCAGAGGAAATACATGATTTTTAACAAGTGCAGCAGAATGACACAAGGGTTTTTTAGTGCTTCTGTGAGTACAACTGTAAGAGACTTTGCCTTCCAGCTTTTTCTTGCACCTTCCTAGAAGTATTTAAGGGATCAACTTAATGTTTTCCCTGACTTTGAGTTCAAAATTTAATATTTACTGTAGAAAACATCAAATTCTAGAACAGTTTTTACTTTCATGAGGGACAGTGACCTAAAGCCTGTTTATCTTAGACTTCCAGTAGTGGACAGAATGCTGGAAGTGTACGACACTATCCGCCTTCAGCCATAGTTTGAATAAGCACTTGGCATGATATTTACAATATTTTTAATCAAAGCCCCGGACTTCATTAAACAATTCAATTTGGGAAGTAACTTATGGAATATAAGTAAGTTACAGATGGAATGCTAAGTTATATACCAGCATTTGTTTCTTTTGTCAGAAAGAAAAGGAGTAATATATAGTTCCATGAAGTGTTGAAATAACTGAAGATCAGTGATTTCCTCTGCTGCAAGGCTGAAAAAAAAAGTCTATCCTATGTCAGAGTAAAAATATAGCTGTTC
>NW_024962270.1:4142449-4151426 GCF_019238085.1 Lagopus leucura
CCCCGCCCCCCCCCGCCCCCCCTCCCCCCGCCGCCGCCCCCCCCCCCCCCCCCCCCCCCCCCCCCCGGAGGAACTGTACTTTTTTCTGGACAGTGATGCTGAGGGAATAGCTGTCAAAATATATTGATTGTTTCTGTACAGCAGTCTCAAAAGACTTCTACTCCAGAAAATTGGTAACGAATGTTCATCAGTTTTAAGGAATTCATTTATGCCTTTCATTTTTAAAAAGCTTTTAGTTAAAATTATTCTCAAATTAGCCTTCTGCATTTCTAAATAGTAGAACATAAGAACATATAGTCTCTTTCTCCAGGAAGATGCCAGCTTATTCAGTCTTATCTGATTATCTCTGTCTCATTCAGCTTTCTGAATTCAGAATGTTACTGCATTCAGTGTTTGCTAATTAGTTCAGTGCAGTATTTTATCGCTTCTTCATCTCTTGTGGCTTTTTTGTTCATTAATGTTTAGCTGCACTTTAAGCTATTGAGTTAATAAGTAGCAAATTGATACATTTTGTACTGGTTTTCAGTAATTAAAATGAATTTAATTGAGCTGATCTAGTGTTTGCGCAAAGTACGATAGTGTATTTGTACTTAAGATTCACCACTCAGTTTCATGATGAGCTGTAATAGGACTTTCACATAAATAGATAACTATTTCTCTTTATTATTCTTCCTTTAA
Organism: Lagopus leucura; assembly: GCF_019238085.1. Taxonomy (NCBI): domain Eukaryota; kingdom Metazoa; phylum Chordata; class Aves; order Galliformes; family Phasianidae; genus Lagopus; species Lagopus leucura. Next base: position 4,143,128 of record NW_024962270.1, read on the forward strand.
GTAGCCTAAAATTTTAGCAGTATTTTTGCCTGCTCCCTTGCGCTCATTCATGGCTCTCAAACAGAGGTTGTATATGCTTTATACATATGAAATCATTATGCTTTTTCTTTGTTAAATAATACTCCTTGAGAGTCTCCTTCACGTAAAATTCTACCAGTAGGAAGCAGCTTAGTGAGATATGCAGGTTTAACTCAACATTACAACTTGGTTAGTAGTTTTTTCAGGATTTATTTTCCATTTTTGTTGCCCTATGAATTAGAATTTTACTTTTTGTGGCTTGTGTTCATTGCCTCTCCTTGCAGTGTGCTGTACACATACTGGAAGTCTGGCTCTATCTTCTGTCTGCTCTCTTATTTGGCAGGAGTAGAAAACATAACACGTTCCTTCTTTATTTCCTTTCCAATCTTATATTAAAACTGAAGAAACAGTTCTCTTTGCCTCTTCTCATGGATCATATACTTCATTTCCCTAATTATCTTTGTGTTCTATGGACACACTGTGTATCAGTGTCTGCCTCAGATTTAGGAGTTCCCAAACAGGCCTTGTTATTCTATTGTGGTCTCACAGATCCCGAGTAGGAGGCAGTAGCCATGCAGGTATTGATCCTTGAAGGATTCCACTAGTTCTTGATTGCCAGTAGGATGTTATACTGCAATCACAACCCTTTGCTTCCTCCAGCTTGGTGTGTTTCCACATCATAGTGAGATACAGACTGGATATTGAGGACTAATTTGGCTATAGGGATACTCTGCATAATTCTATCAGAAACCTTTCTGGCATATAATTATCAAAATTATGTGATGATATGCTCTCCTGTTTAAGGAAAAGTAATTATATTTTGAGAACTACCTCAACTTTTAGAATATGGTTATTTTTTATTTTCTAGAAAAAAAGCAAAAGTTCCTCTGTAGAAAACTTGGCTTTCTCACTACAGAAAAAGTTGTGGGTTTTATTTGCGGATAATTATACCTCTGTGGGGAGTGAGGAAACAGTCTTTGAAGTCTCTGCAGGAATCAATCTCCATAAAAAATAAATAAGTATAGCACCTTGCTGTTTTAATTGAGTGGGATCAAACAAAAAAATACAGAATGCTTCATGTAGCTCAACAAGTTTTTATGTACATCTTCCTGTACTTCTGATCCTCTTCAAGCTGCTTATCGAATTCTGGAGGAAAAGTAAAGATGAGAAGCTAAATGTTTTTGAGGACTTACCCATCGTTTGTAAGGTATTTCTGACCTTTTAAATTGAATATGTGGAAGAAACATCAGGCCAATCTCTGGAACTGTTAAATAGAGCACTGACATGACTAGTTTTATGTGCAGACTATGAGAACAGGTAGATACAGTTAACAAAGTACGCAGTGTTTATATCTTATTTTAACAGGACATCCATGAACACTAAAATGCAAAATTGTCAATATCACCTCCCCCCCATTGTGTGTACATTAAGTATTACAACATCATCATATTCTTTGGCACGTGCTTTCTTGGATTTAGAACAGTGTTCATACATGTTTGTGGGGATCACGAGTTCTCTGAACTATAAGGTTGATGAGTAATCTGACACAGGGAAATGGAAATATGCAGAGAAATGTAGAAAAACCTTCCTGAAAAATTGCTTGCAAGAAAATTCTTAGTATTCCTTTCATCATAGGATGGTGCTGAATTACCAATGTAAAAAAAAAACCAGAATACAGCGCTCTTAATCTTGTTTCCTTTGCTCAGAATTCTTTTAGGAAAAAAAGTCATTTTTAGCTTACCATGCGATCTCTGTGTTATTAGTCTTTCTCCTCTGTGATATTTCAGATTCATTGCTTTTAAAAAATATTCCAGCAGTAACTTATAGGAAATTTGAGAACATGCAATGTATTTTGACCTTCTACTATATATTGCAGCATTATTGCACAGATCACTCCAAGCTTTCTGCCTGATTGTGGAGAGAGATGACCATTCATCTTGTCTAATGACTAACCAAAAAACTGTCTACACATTTCTGCCATCTTAAGAACATTTCCCATTCTAATACTGCAGACTTTTTAAAATATAAAAATGGTTAGAATAAAAATAAAAATCATTACAGGATTTAGAACTCTACAAAAGTGGGGAAGAAAACTTGTGCTTAGAATAATCACCCACAAAGTTACATTAGATTCATTTCTGTCTTTTCAAGAGATTTCTGATCTGATCCTGACTTTGTAATGGAATGGCATAAATGTGTATATAATATATATATTCATTATGTATATAGTTGAAAATTGAGTGAGTCTTACCACGAGAAGGGTTAGTCATTTGCATCTTTACCTGCCTAATCTTTCAATTATAGAAAGTTATTTTCAGCTCAGTGTTTGTAAAAATTCCAACCTTTTTCTGTCCAGAAAATCAGGAAAAATAGTGACTACAGCTATTGATCCAATTATTCAAAAGCTTACTGACAGAAACCAGATAAAAATGGGAGGGCATGTAAAAGCCATGTTTTAGTGTATTAAAAAGTACTGCGGAAGCTGACTTACAGTGAGAGGTTTTCTATTGATTAATTTGTGCTTCTGTCTCTAATGTATGCATGTATTTGAGTGTGCTAAGCACTGACTGTGCTTAGTGTGTTCTGACATTGCTGGGTCTTAGATATAAATAAACAGACTGTACGCGGTACCGCAGACGAATTTCTTTACTACATATCCCACATGCTGGATTTCCAAGACATGACAACTCCCTGAGGGGTTCAAAACTAATTTAACAGGCCTTTCTTATTTTTTTTTTTTATTTTTGGATTTTCTTTTGTACATGAACATTAGCGCTGATCAAAACCTTGGCCAAAAAATATCCTGGAGAGAGTGACATAAAAATAATGTGCGTTTGCACATGGGGTGTGAAAGCCCGGGATACAAAGATAATACAGGCTTTTCTATTTATCTTTCAGATAGATGAAATAAAGCAAAAATAAAGATAATATAATCTTTACATATGCAGAATGCAGATGTTATTTCTGTTGTTTTGAGTGCTGGTTGCTATGGTAATAAAAATGGTTGACCAGTTGAATTTCAGTAGCTTTAATATCTAGCAGCTTATTAAGCTGTACGCTGTGAGATTTCAGAACAGCAGGGACATTTTTTCTGCTAATACTTGTCAGTTTTCTGTGTACTATTGACATCTTTCAACCACGATTTCCAATCCCTGAAATGTCAATAAGTTCTTTATCCTACAGTCTCCTTTATTGTTAGGTTTCCATTTTCACTGATCAGCTCTGCAAATTGTTTTCTTTCTCCTTTACATACCAAGTATGAAACTCTGTTATTTTTCTATTGGTGAAGAAGTATTTCTCAAAATGTGATTTAAAAGACAGTGTAAGATAGAATTACCAAAGCATCTTTCACTAGGGCTATAATGAGGACCTCTTTATCAAAACAAGAACATATGAAAAATGTTTGATACAGGCCTACACTGTATAGCTGTACATGATATTGTGGAGGAATATTGGTTAGGGTGGTAGGTTGTGTTTATTTCAAGCAGGTATTCATGTGTTTCCCAAGTAAGCTGTCTTGTCTGCAATATCCGTCCCTCTCTCCCAAAGTCAGGACAGGCACCGTAGCTGTAATTTAATCTCCAAAGCCAGTCTTTCAAAATGGTGTCAGAAACAAAGATCACAAGATTGTACACTAAATTGAAATTTTAAAAGGATATTACATTTTGGGCTCACTTTATTCACTTTCTAGTTTTTGAACTCTTTAGTTTATGTAACACTTCCGTAGTTTATCCTTTGTGGACACAAGAGCTGAAGCTATCCTTGTATACATGTTTTCTCATCCAATCTTCTGATACTGGGATGTGGGCTTTAAGAAGGACAGAGAAATCGCAAGGCTCAATCTTGGTGGTGTTATTTCGTGCAGCTGTAGAAGATAATGCATCTGTTCCACAAGCATTAAGTCATTGTTTTTCTGTCTTTTTTTGTAATAGATCAAAGCCAGTTGAAAGAAATGTAAAAAGATAATTCAAGTATTACATATATTTTTAGATCTCAGAAGTGCGTTTTATTATTTTAAGGTGAGTTGTGATCTGGTATGAATTAAAAATATGTTTTGTACTCTAAGTTTACTAAAAGAAAAGCATAACAAATACTAACAATGTTAGAATCTTTTGTAAATAGAGACTTAGGCCTGCACTGCTGTCTTTTGAGCTTGTCAGTCTGATAGGGAAGATGAAGTTGTTCTGTTATTGATGTGGATTTACTTTGCTAGCGCTGAGCTCTACTGTCTGTGCATAGTTAAGTTTCGCTCATTCCCTAAATCAAACCTATAAGATTGACTATAATTCTTTAGTTGCTAGTTCAAGAAAGGCAAAGGTAAATAGCAACTATTTAATTAATTACACTAAATAAGTAAAATACCATAATAAAGAATGTTGGTTTTCTTCCTCTGTTGCCAGAGTGGCTGAGAGTGCAGACAGCTTTAGTGACGTAACACACGCATCTGGTGTGTGCTGTCACATTCATCCCTTCCTCTCTGGGAAGGAACTCAGTGCAGCTAACATTTAAATTCAGAAATGTCCCCAGTGTGTTTGAAAAGAGTAGGGTGGTAACTGCAGGAAAGCAAAGAATATGTGCTGTACAAGGAATTTTCCATCAGTATCACAGAAATATTTGTTGTTTTTAGTGCTTTAAAACTAGCTCTGTTGAATTCATCTAAATAGCACAAGGGAAAATGGGATGGAGTATAATCACTTAACCTTTGACTCCGTTAAAAGGAATCTAACATAAAAGGGACATAAATTATTCTCCACAGCAGAGCTCTGTTTAAAGTTCCTGGTCCCTGGACATTAAACCTCTCTGGAGTGAGGTTGTCATTTCATTTGATTTCATGTGCGCAATGTTCATTATTGTAATAGATTCTATACAGTTAATATGTCCACTTTTGAAATACTGCAGCACTGCATAATGCTTTTGGGAGGACTCATTACTGCAGCTTACTGTGCTTGACAGTATAGTGTGTTCTGAAGTCACAGTGCACTCATGAATACAGTGATTAATACCTGATTGTTTCATTTTTCCAACAGCAGATAGTTTGTGTAATGGCTCGAGTTAACAACATCAAGGAATTTCTTGGTCTGTCAGAAATTTTCTTAGTGTGATTCCTTAAAAAAAAAAAAAACCTACACTTCGATAATATTATTTTAAAAACAAGCAAACATACAATACAAAGTTTATTCATTTGGAAATATTGATGAAGGGGAGGGAGAATATCTGATTTTTAGTGATTTGTGTTTAATAATTAGCTATTAGTTTTTTAGCTCAGAGTTTTACATCTTTGCTTTCAGCTACATGGTTCTGCAGTAGTGAACAATAAGGGCTTTTCAACTTATTTTTTTGACATAGGTGTGTTTTATGTAGTTTTCTGTTGCCATGGCAGATAACCCTATTAAATAACAATGCTGTTGACAGTTCTTTCCCAGCTATTTTGTCATCTGTATTCTGTTACCTTTTCAGATTTTATCTAATTTTTTGTCTATTTTATTGTAACAATAATTATATATTTTATGAAAATATTTATATATTTATTTTTATATAAACAGAATCATTTATCTATTTTGCCCACATCCATATGTGATGGAAACTGTGAAATATGGGTGTTTGCTGTTCTACTTGTCCTTAATCAACGTCCCATTGCCTGGTCCAGCTCATGTAGCTTTTGTCTCTGGATGTTTCCCTGTTGAGTTAAGGCAAAATGTTGATATGTGGTCTTCATGTTGTCAAAAAAAAAAAAAAAAAAAAAAAAAAAAAAAAGTCTGGCTGTTGTCCTTTCTCTTCTAAGCCTCTTTACTGCAGGTATCTTTTGGTTTTATTTCTTTTTCTACTTTATTTTCATAATGCTGAAGTTGGTGCTGCTTCGTTGATGGATTTTTTTTTTTTTTATTTTTTTTTTCATGGATTTCTTGTTGTTTGCTTGCTGGCTTTTTTGTTTGTTTTTCTTTTTTTTTTTTTTTTTTTCCTTTTCAGTCATTGTTTCTGTTTACTGCAGTTCATTTCTTGATGATGTGTTGAATCTGTCCAAACCTTATATCTGACTATTTGTAAATACTTACATCAACAACCCTCAACTACTGATAAACTGCCTGTGAACAAGAGAAGAGTTGAGGATGTCTTAAGTCAGGCTTTTCATCGTAGTGCCCCTTTCTAACTCTGCAGTTGCTAACAGCTATTCCAGTTCGTGACTGTGAGACAAGCTGTTAAAACAGCCTTTGTCCTTTCAGCTTTTCACACTTTTTTTTCCCCTTTGTAACAGCCTTTGCCATTTCAGATTTTTGCACTTTTGTGTGTGTGCTTGTCTTTATATGGTACATGTGCTGTAAATCACTGAAGACTTATGTTGGCAGGCAGCTGCCATGGGCCACTCATTTGTAACAACACATCAGTTCAAAAAATGTCAAACAAAATGAAATAGCCCTTCAGCTCAGGGAAAAAAGGGAAGAAAAGGAACAAGAAAAAGAAAGCCAACAAAAGCTGTCTGTAGTCAGTGCTGTAGTTTGTTCTTATGCAGCACGAAGTTGTTGCTGTTCATCAACCAGACTGAAGCTGGGGAACATTGCTTCTCTGTGCTGCTTCACTGAGGATCATCAAGTGAAAGACTGTTTCTGTTGCCTGTTAAAGTGTAGTAATTACAACAGTGAACTCTGAGGGTCTTTGAAGGAGTTATAGAAGGGAGGAAGGCTGCATAGTAAAGTTAACGAAAAAGATATTGGCAGTATACAAGTTTGCACAAATATCTCTCAATATTTATTGCACTCTCTGTGATCGTTTTGTAGAAGATAGAATAGCTGCTGAGCAGCTTGCAAAAGAAGGGACAGTCACTACTGAGAGTGATGTGGTTGCAATTGGAGATCTCAAAATTAACCTTAAAACTCACTGTTCCTAACAGTAAACGCTGTATGATAGGCATATGAATTTTACTCAGTACTTTGAGACGTTTTTCACAGATGGGTCCAAGGCAGTTAGAGGTGTCACATGTATGATTTGGAATGATTTTCCTTAATTTTTGAGAGGAGCAACCAACTTCTACCTCTGCCATTTCTTGCAGCACTGGGTGGTTCACTCAGCTTCCCTTCCCCAGCAGCAGACATCATTTACCTTCTTCTTCAACCACAAGCCTTGTCTTAGACTGCTGCTTAACTCCAGTAATTGCAATATGTTCCTTACAGTTTTGAATTATGAAAATAAGGTCGCCAGTCATCAGAAAATGGCTGAAATGTAAATAATGGCTAATATCAGTGAGTCAGTACTTGATTTTTTTATTCTAGTGTCCTTTCTTTGATGAAACCATGTATGATGATGTTTAATAATGAACATTTCTTTGTATCGTCAAGTACTTCTTACAGTTAAGACATAATGCATTGGAATTTTTGAGGAACTACATTTCAGCTTAGTTTCCTGCAGTTGTTTGAAAGCTATGAGAACATTCTGAATGTTCTTTGCCAGTGTGGAAAGGAAAGTACAAGCTAAAGAAAGATTATGACAATAGACCAAATGAGAGTCCCTGAATAAGGGTGTTAGTGCCATGTTTGTCCAGATAAATATGTAGATAAACAAAACAAATGGAGAAAGCAGCTGGTTTTCTTGGAACTTGGGAACTTGAGAGAGAATATAAATCAACTGGGTTTTCTGTGCAACCCTAAAAATTCATCTGATTTGTTTGTTGTACAAGATAAAAACAGTCTAAATTTTATGTTGGTTACAAGTGTTCTATTGCCTTTCTAAGCTATTCTCTTAGGAAGGCTCTTTACTTTTACAGTTTTAGATAAAAAATGCTTGAAGGTAAAGATTACTAAATGCTAGTATTAAGCACAACTGTTGAGCTATTTTCCTTGCTCCAGCCTAAGCATAATAGTTTTATTTTGAAAAAGATGAGAATGGCACTCAGGACAAGACAGGGGTGAAGTCAGCCCTATAGTCTTGATGTGCTGTTGGCTTTCAAATGTGCCATATTTATTTTATCTGGTTATTTAATTTTTGAAAGATTTCTGATGTGTTTCTGAAGTTAATTATACTACAGAAATGTACTCAGTGGATGGAAGTAAGCGCCAAGAGAAATTCCTAAATAAATAAAACAACACTTGCTGAAGCCTTGCATGTTTGCTCCTCTTACTTTATTATAAAGCCTTAGTTCTACTGCCTTCTGTCTAGCTGATTGTGAAATCCTGTGGTGCCATCTGGTGGATAAGTTAAAACTAAATGTATTAACTGAGTCTAATAAAACCCCTTCAGAACCACAACATCAGAAAAAAAAAAAAAAAAAAAAAAAAAAAAAAAAAAAAAA